>NW_012105886.1:1578918-1603044 GCF_000951045.1 Mandrillus leucophaeus
ATCTAATTAAACTAAAGAGCTTCTGCACAGCAAAAGAAACTGTCATCAGAGTAAACAGGCAACCTACAGATTGGGAGAAAATGTTTGCAATCTATCCTTCTGACACAGGGCTATTAGCCAGAATCTACAAAGAACTTAAACAAATTTACAAGAAAAAAACAACCCCATCAAAAAATGAGCAAAGGATATGAACAGTCACTTCTCAAAAGAAGACATTTATGCAGCCAACAAACATATGAAAAAAAGCTCATCATCACTGGTCATTAGAGAAATGCAAGTCAAAACCACAATGAGATACCATCTCATGCCATTTAGAATGGCAATCATTAAAAAGTCAGGAAATGACAGATGCTGGAGAGCATGTGGAGAAATAGGGATGCTTTTACACTGTTGGTGGGAGTGTAAATTAGTTCAGTCATTGTGGAAGATGGTGTGGTAATTCCTCATGGATCTAGAACCAGAAATGCCATTTGACTCAGCAATCCCATTATTGAATATATACCCAAAGGATTATAAATCCTTCTAAAGACATGTGCACACGTATGTGTATTGCAGTGCTGTTCAGTATAGCAAAGACTTGGAACCAACCCAAATGCCCATCAATGATACACTGGATAAAGAAAATGTGGCGCATATACACTATGGAATACTACGTAGCCATAAAAAAAGGATGGGTTCATGTGCTTTGCGGGGACACAGATGAAGCTGGAAACCATCATTCTCAGCAAACTAACGCAGGAACAGAAAACAGAACATTGCATGTTCTCACTTATAGGTAGGAGTGTAAGAATTAGAACACATGGACACAGGGAGGGGAACATCACACACAGGGGCCTGTCAGGGGTTGGGGGCTGGGGAGGGATAGCATTAGGAGAAATACGTAATGTAGATGATGGGTTGAAGGGTGCAGCAAAACACCATGGCATGTGTATTTCTTTGTAATAAATGTGCACATTCTCCACATGTATCCTAGAACTTAAAGTATTTAAAAAAAGAATGAGAAATAAAACATTTGAAAATAAAAATTCAAAAAATATTTCTGTTGTTAAGGTTACCCAGTCTGTAGTATTTTCTTGTGGAAGGCTAGCTGATCAACGTACCATCTGATAGCGTAAGTCATATTTTCATCAGTCTTAAAAGCCAATGTTGAAAAGCAAATATAGATAAAACATTTTTTTCAAGAAAATGTAGCCTTCTTAAAATTAATTCTGCACAATATTTAATGAAGCCATTTAAAATCAAATGTTATCTTCTAGCCAAAGGTGGATTAGAAAACACATATGACATCTTGAGCATTAAATTCATGTTGTAAAGTGATAAGAAAGTAACATGTAGATGAAAGTTCAAGATGGATAATGTTCCTCTAAAGTTTGTTAGAAACTTAGTTTAGGGCCTCATGAGTTCAAGATTTTGTAAAATGTCAGTGTAGTATGAGCTTTTAAAACAGGAACTAGCTCACATCTGGTTTACTTGTTAATCACCTTTCTTTTTCCACTAGAGCTTAAGCTCCCTGCGGGTAAGCACTTTGCATGTTTATTACTCTCATTCCCATAGTCATCCACTGGTTTCACACTTAAAGCAAAATTTGTGCATATTCTGGCCCCTGCCTGCTTCTCTGCCTTTGTCCTCCACCACTCTTTTTCTCACTTCCCTCCAGTGAGGTCTCTTACCGTTCATGAGCATACCAACTCTGCTTTTGTCCTGTTTGCCTTTAAAAAAAAAAATCGTATCACTTCTCACCTTCTCAGAGAGGTCTTCCTGATCATTCTTCTATTATAAAGCTCACATCCCATCAAACCAGGCATTCTATTTCTCCTCAGTCTGCTTAAGCTTTCCTCATAGTACTTATCACCATCTAGAGAGACATTTTTAGCACTGATAAACACTCAATAATATTTGCTGAATGGGTATAATTTTGCTAAGTGAGGAATAACTCAAGGTGGGTATTGGGTATAGAGGTGAATGTGACTCCACATTACTCACCATGGTCCCTAGGGCCATTAACAGAACCAGGGTTATCAGGAGGAGTTTGTATAGAGGGGACCAACTTATCACTGATGAATTATTTTGATTTATATAGACATTTGTCATTTCTGATTTTTAAAATTGAAACAGGTGATCTATGCAGAGTTAAATATTCTGCATTGGGTCCAACAGTTCAGCATTACATTGGGGAGATAAATGTGGAAACTATCAAATCCATAATAAGGTAAAACCTGGTTTCCACCAATTTAATCTCTATTAAAAGCCTCATAAAGCACATTTTGGTAAAAGGAACTAATATCTATCTCACAGCTATGCCCAGCTTGTAACTCAATTGGCATATGTTTCTTCATATTCCTCTTTTAAAAAGTCAATGGTTTATGAAATTATCCAAATATCTGAATCCCTCCCTAGCCAGAAAAAGTCACTAAATGCAAAAGAATTTAAATTGCACACATTCCATAATCCCCTCAGTCTCTCCTCCACCCCAAAGTGCAAGCTTTAGTTTCAAGGAAAGAAACACATGTAAAACTCAGTCAATTTTGGCCGGGGGGCTCCACAATTTTGACTCAATGCCCTGATTTTAATTCAAGCTGTTTAAAGGTAAGGCTCAAAAATAGCCAAATGCTATTCTTCCCCCTTTGTCCTCACTTCTTAGCCAAGTCCTTTTTCTACTTCTGTAGAAGTAAATGTAGAAGCCTTTTCCTCAGTGGGGTCTCACTCATCCAAGTCCCAACTCGTGGGGTTGTGTGGGAGGAAAGGTAGGGTAAACCTCCAAGACTGTACTCTAGAAAGACATCCTTTCCTGAGAAGTCTTCAGAATCTGGTATGTTCTCAAGATGCAAGTCTTGCAGCTATTGATGGCCTGAGGGTCAAGGGTCAAGGGTCAATTGAGGGTCCAATGGAGCGCTCAGCCTGGACTTTGTCCTTTGTGCGATTCAGCTGGAGGCTCTTTGATTAAATCTTATCTTCCAGGACATTTGAAAGATGTCAAAAGCAAGACAAATTTTCTCTGTTTCTGGAAGATTCTCATCTCTTGCTGTCTCTCCTCTTCCAATCCTCCTGAGCCATGTGGGAGTCTCTTCAAGGGCTTAGCAGTGTGTATCATGCAATATCTCTCCCTCAGTGTCCATATCCTACAGATAGTCAGTTCCTATAAATTTAGGGTTCTCAAAGGATTGAATTTCTCTCAAGTCTGGAAGGGACCTTACCCTGTTCTAAATGTCATATATTTTTTGAGTCTTCCTGACTGAAATCAGAGGCCTTGTTGACGAAGTCTTTTCACATCCCTTCCAGCTTTAGGAGTCCGGGTTTTAGCTCAGTCCCAGATAATTCTTGTAGTGAAAAAGTGAAACTTCTGTTCTAGCTAATTCAGTCTTCGGCACATTTGCTACTGTTTTTTAGAAGCCAGAGGCGATTTACAAGAGAACTTGCAAAGCCATTTTGCCTGAACAAATTCTCCATCTGGTGATTCACTGAACATTATCTCATATTTCTTAAAGGAGGAAACAAGGAATGGACTTAGAAGGCCTCGTGTTGATGTTTACCTGCCAAGAGAGCTTCCTCTGCTGACTGCCCAGGTTCATTTGTAAATTTGCATAATTAAAAACACTCTTTGGGCATAATTTCCTGCTATTGCTTTGCTTGTAGCATTTTTTAGGTCAATGAAGCTACAAGTTGGGGCCCTGTCCACATGTACATATCAAAATAGCTGAAATTTGTGGGGATTTTGTTAAAAAAAAAAAAAAAAGACTTCCTTTTTTAATTTCATGAGATCGACAAATGAGTTTGAGTATTTTTAGTCAGTTGTTCTGTGGTGCCTAAGAACAATGCTGCTTCTAAGGCATTTTGTGTTACCTCTTGTTGAAAACATAATGATGTATGGAGAACCTTCTTATGCAAAGGGAAAAATTGGATCTGTAATGGTGGAAAGATGACTGTCATCCCGCAGGGGCTCTGCTATGCTTTCTCCAATATTCTGAATTTCCCAAACCGCCTCCTTCCCCCAGACCAGCCCTTTGCCTTTTCCTTCTGGTTACTGGGTCACCCTAGTGGACTGCTGGGGTCCCTGCAGACTTCATTTTGACTGTGCTGTTCCTCTGCTTCTTTTGATTTCCTAAGGCCAGATGTGCCCTCTCATTTGAGGACTGCTTTTTTCCAAGCGTTGATACCATCACTTTTGGTTCTGCCCTTTTCTCCGTGGAGATACTATCTCCCCATCAAGTTGGTTTGCTTTCTAGCCAGCTTGTGCCTAGGAGAAGAGACTGCTCTTGCTCCTGCCCTTCCCCAAATGTTGCTTTCTTAGGGACACATTCTGGTTCTCATTTGGCTGATTTTCTTTGTTTCTACTCTTTAATTTGTAATTCTCTTTCTGTGACCTTTGCTACTATTTGACTTTGGAACCTGACTTCTTTTTATTGGCCTCTTCCACTGTTAACTCTGGGGGCAAGTATCTGGGCCAGAGTAATGTAGAAAGAGAGTCAAAAATAAAAGAGAGACTGATTTGGCTAGGAAAGGGTATGAGGTTCACAGGACATAAGAAGAGGGAAATTTTGTACACATTCTAACAAAAGGAAATAGACCAAGATTGAATTGCACTCAGTCACTTAGACGTGTGTGCATTTGTTCATCAACTCAATGCCTATCTGGAACAAATATTTTACTTTCTAGTTGTCTCTTTTTACATGATTGCTCACAATTATTTCTCCTAGATGTGCAGGTATCCTAAACTTACACAGTCATCTTCCAACACAGATGTCAAATGTCCCTTTTTTCAGCCAGAGACAAGCTATCCAGATACTTAAGTCTTACACATATTGTCCCTGGCAGAGCACAGAGCACTGATCTAAAGCACCGTATGACAAATGTGAGCCTTTCACTTAGGTAATCATGTAACATTCATTCATTCGATCATTCATTCAATCAAGCAGTCATTTAACTGATATTTATTATGCGAGAACCTAATATGGGCCAAGTATTGTTCTTAGCCCTCAGGAAATAGCAGTGAATAAAATAAAGTTCTTGGTTTTGTATAACTTACTTATTAGAAAGTAGATTGAGGGGAGACATACATATCTTTTTGGTGTTAATAAATTATATGAAGAAAAATTAGGTAGGACAAAGATAAAGAAATCACTGGGAAGAGAACTTGCATCATTAGGTAGAGTGGCAAGAAAAGCCCCCAACACTAAGGTGTCATTTTTGCAAATAAAATATCGGAGTTGGCCCATGCGGATGTCTAGGAGAGAACCTTAGATAAGGAGAACAGGAAATCAAAAACCCTCAAGCAGAAGAATGCTTGGCATATTCAGGAAACAGCAAAATTTGGAGTCGTATAGTAGGTCCATTTTCTGTGAGTACCCATAGACTTTGCATTTTCAAAAAAAAAAAAAAATACCCACTTCATTGTGATCACTTGTTTAATGATTATCTTTCCCTCCAGGCCACATATTTCGTGAAGCAGAAAACATGACTGCTTGGTTTACCCCCCTCATTCCAGTGCTTACTCAATATCTGGTGCATCAGAGGTGCACCATAAATAGTAATCAAATGAGTGAGTGGATGTCTGAATAAACTGCCCTGTAAAATAAGATAATGCACATAAATCTCTTAGTTCAGTGCCAGACATATACTGTACATTGAATGGTTTTCAGGGACAGTATGTTGCTGCTGATGTGGATGCTGCTGTTGTAACCCAGGATAAAATGCACTTCTTCCTGAAGATGTAGAGACTGCTTGGTATATGAGTAGGCCTACACAGCAAGAAAGTCACTTTAACTGTTTCTGGCTAAAATAGCTCCACATTCAGATTATGCCCTGTGTAACCCCAATGCTAGCAGTAAATATATCTGCTGTGACGCTAACATATAATAATATCCGAATAAGGCAGTACTGTTTAACTCTTAATTCACTATGTACCCTTCCAGACAAAGAGCATGGTCTTCAGAGAGAAACAATTGAATGGTATAAAATATTGTCTAAGTCAGGGTTAGTAAAGGAGAACATAGCTACTTGAAGTAAATTCCACTTGTTTGGTCTAGGTAGAGAATTGGCTGAAATTGTTTCAAAGATCCAACCCTTACAACTTTGGAGGCTTCACACCAGAGGATCTCCTAATTTTGAAATAAGGGAGGTATATGTATCTCAGAAACTGAAGGAAGTTGATATTGTTATTGAGCCATGGAACATTCTGGGTTTGGCCATAAACAAATCAACTAGTAATGATTCAATCACATATACATGGAATGTCAGAGCTAGTAAGTAAGTACTGTAGAAGTTATTTCACAAAGCTTCCTTATTTCTTCATTTCATGGATAAGGGAACCCAGGTGAGGGGGCTGAAAAGTCTCTCCTAGTGGTGCAGCTAGGAGCAGAACCTAGATCTTCCGTCTCTGAGATCAGCGTTCCTTTAATTAATCTCCATAACACCATATCTAGTCTCCCTATTTCCATTCTTGCCGTTCTACAATTCATTCTATATACAATATCAAAGTGATCTTTTAAACGTGAAACTGAGATCATTTTACTATTCCTGATAAATTCTCCAATAATATCTCATGGCAATTAAAATCCAAATTTCTTACAACGGCCTACAGTATATCTCCACACAGAATGATGTCCGGCACACAGTAGACACTAATAAATGTGTTGAACAATACATGAATGGATGAACTTTTTCCCCCTTAAGATTATAAAGTTGGCAAATCATGATATATCTGCAGAAATATCTTGATTTAAATGAAATATTCAATAATATTTCCTCTAACAGTAATGTATGTGATGAAATGCAAGCTGGGTGAATGTGGGTTAACTGAATTCAACAGTCTAACCTAAATAATTTATTTTAACCTCCTTCATCTAGTAGATGGCCACTTGATTTCTGTCTGACCCAGCCTCACGGAGAGTGTTTACCAATGATTTTGATGACAATATGGAAAGGAAGCTTATAAAATCTGAAAGGCACAAAGCTGGAAAGGATAGTAAATATAACAATCAACCTTCAAAATTGTTCCGACAGGCCAGAATTCTGAGCCAATTCCAATAAGATGAAATTTAACAGGGATACATACAGTGTCCTTTATAAAAGTTCAAATAATTAATTCTATAAGTACAGGATGGAGAGGCTTGGCTTGGCAGAAATTCATGTATAAAAGATCTGGAGGATTGAGTTGACCACAACTTTAATAGGACCCATCAGTGTGAGGCAGATGCTTTAAAAAAATCACATTCATAGTTTGCAATAGTAGAAGCCCTTTTTCTAAATTGCAGCCAGTAATAATCTTCCTATACTCTGTAGCTCAGACCACATCCGGCATATTTTATTCAGTTCTGGGTGCCATATTTAAAGGAGGACACTTAATCCAGAGGAAGAAAACTAAGATGGGGAAAGTTTGAAAATTGAGCCAGAGTTGAAATAATTGAAATCCAAATTCAAACCAGTATTTGAAATTGTGCAAGATATTAGAAAGGCTTCATTTTTGCTGCTCTGAAACTCAGAACCTGGAACAATGGCTATAATTATATAGTAAATATACTCTTATTAACAAAAAAATTGTTAATCAATGAACAAATGACAAAAATGAGGAAGGAAACGTTTATTGCACGTGGGAAAAGTACTATGTGTACCTAGAGTCGTTTGGCAATAGAAATAGCCACATAATGAGTTGGAGTACATAAGCTACTAGCCACTGGAGGTTGTCAAAGCAACACAGGGGCAAATGATTAAACCTCAAAAGTTAGAGGCATTAAGGCCAGCTGTGGTGGCATGTGCCTATAGTGCCAGCTGCTCGGGAGGCTGAGGAGTTCAAGGATGAGGAATTCAATCGCTTGAGCCCAGGAGTGCAAGGCTATAGTGCACTATTATTGCATCTATGAATAGCCACTGTACTCCAGCTGGGGCAACATAGGGAGACCCCATCTGTTAAAAGAAAAAAAGTTAGAGACACTGAGTGATTGCATAGGCTCTGCATCTACAACCTTTAAAGTAAGCATGATGCTCCTTGTTTACCTCACTAACTGTCCAAGATGATCAACCCAAAGGTCCCTTTCAGCTCCACAGTCAACAATTTGCTGCATGTAGAATTAATGGCCTTAAAAATATAACCATTTCCCAAGGAACTTGAATTACTATCCTCAAATAAAAAGTCAGATGTCATTCTGGAGCGTGTAAAAAGAAAAATGAAAATTTTGCCTCCTTTGGCACTGATAAAGAAATATTAGCAACCTAAGATAAGAAGAATAAAGATGTTAAGGCACTGTTGCTGGCTTCAGTCTTAGAACATCCTCATGATGCATTACTACAGTCTTCTTCTTCAGAACAATTGCAGGAATCAAAAACTAGCTGATGAGGATTAGAAGGACATTCTACCACTTTTCCATGCACATGTATCCTGCATTGCTTTGTCAAAGCTATCAATGAGAAAAGAGATAGTCTCATTGAGCTACCATGTCTTAGGCAAATGTTTCTTTTTATTCATCATGCTGAGAACAATGACTTAGGAAGTATCAAATAATTAAAGGAAGGGAAGGAGGGAAGAAGAGAGGGAAGGAGGAAGGGATGGAAGGAAGGAAGTAGGAAGAGAGAAAGGGGAAAGAAAAAGATTTGCTGAAGACAGAATGGACAGTGTATATAAATAAACTGTCACCAATCAAAACTAATTTCTAATATGAAGACTTGCCGATGCATCCCCTTCTCATCCTAGTCTAAACACGATGAGAGTCAGTCCTTTTATTTTTCCACCTCTCATGGCTTTCCCAGAATAAAAATTTAAGCTAAAAAGGACAAAGCCCAATTTCTTGACCTGAAATCATCTTCTCTTCCTATTGACTTTAAGAAGAGCCTGCTAGAGTCATGCTAAGCACTACTTGGCCCTGAGAACAGTTAAAATAAAAAATGACTCTCTTAGTTTTATACTATTGCTGCCACTTGAATTAACCTATGACTGAACTCATAGAGGCATATTATCTCTTTTCTGGACAAATGCTAAAATGAGGTATCATGAAATGTGTTCCTTCTTTTTGAAGAATATAGCAACATATTTAGCCTGCCCCACCTGCTCCTCTCCTTGCCCCTCTCCATGGTTCCTGGAATTGCCACAGACAGGGCAGATTGCAAACATAGATTCTCTATTTCCTGTGCTACAAACAAACAAACAGGTGCATTGAAGGTGATACAGTGACTTTATTCAACTACACTGGAATCCTTAACGTATTTCCTTCTCTCCTCAAGTTTTCCTCCTATGTCTGACTCTTCCAGGAAGCTGTCTTATCTTATAATAACCTCTAAATTCCAAAAGCACTTAGATCATTGCTTTACTGTTTTATGTGCTGCATAGCTTTCCTAGTTAACTCTTAATTGTTTATTGTATATTGTTTCCCTTATAGACCAAGAGCCAGTACCACACATTGGTCTTTGTGTATTGCTGTGCCTTTGTTGTTGCTCTCATTCTCTTAATACATATCAAGTGATTTTTGCTTTGATGATGGGGTCAGCGATATTTTTCTACCTAAAACTATTTTTAAATCAGTTTAAGATCTCTTTCTTCTGAATTAGACTAGGCATAAAAATAGTAATGTACATGGACTCTTCCCACAGGAGGAAACCCATATTTTTTTTAAGTGCAAGTGAACCTGAATAATCTGTTTTAAGGAAATAAAATGATATATAAGTGATGAAACAGTCAACAACTTTTGTTCAGGTTTCATCTCAAAAGTCATCTTCCAGTCTCTTTAATGCATCAAACTCTAATATTTTCCTTTTCTCTCTTTTTTTTTTTTTTTCTTTTTGAGACAGAGTCTTGCTCTGTTGCCCAGGCTGAAGTGCAGTGGCACGATCTCGGCCCACTGCAAGGTCCGCCTCCCAGGTTCATAACATTCTCCTGCCTCATCCTTCCAAATAGTTGGGACTACAGGTGCCTGCCACCACGCCCAGCTAATTTTTTGTATTTTTAGTAGATACCGAATTTCACCGTGTTAGCCAGGATGGTCTCGCTCTCCTGACCTCGTGATCCTCCTGTCTTGGCCTCCCAAAGTACTGGGATTACAGGCAGGAGCCACCACACCCGGCCCAAACTCTAACATTTTTCTTTACAACATTGTGCTACATAGAATTCGCATGTGCCTGTCTCAAAGCCATTCGTGAGTAGAATTAAGACAGGTCTTACAATTTTCATCTAGGGTGAGAAAATTGATTCTGAAAGGTTCATGACTTGCTCAATATGCCATGGTCAGCACTGTCCAGGGCCCTGACACTGACTGCAGGCTCTTTGTTCCAAGTCCTAAGAGAGTAGTCATAAAATAATGTAAATGGCTATCTAAAGGTTCACATGCTAGTAAGTCAGAAGGTCTACAGTCACATAAGGGGTTTCTCTTCCTAATGGTCTCTTTTAGAGTTAAGATATTCAATCCAATGATGCTGTATTTATTTTGTAATTCTCGCTTTTTAAAAGATCTTCAGAGTCTATTTCAGTCTGCTGCATATCCCAGGAGGTAGCACATCTTTATGTTCTGAGAGTTGACATAATTGGATGAAAAAGGTGTACATAACAGAAACTCATTCAAGATTTTGTCCTATTTTTAAATGAAGATACATTACAAAGATACAAGATCTAATTTTTGGATGCACTCTCTAGATTTGGGGATCCTTAACATTTCTTCACACCAGATGACAAAATTATTGACATTTTTCCAAAAAACTTTTGTTTCAACTTTTTAATATAACTTTTTAATCCATCCAGAGTCCAATTTTGCAAATACTGCAACAGAGGAGGTTATTTCTAGGACCTTCTACTTCACAACTTGTCTTATATTCATTGATTTGTGTTGCCCCTTTTATAACT
Source organism: Mandrillus leucophaeus (assembly GCF_000951045.1). Taxonomy (NCBI): domain Eukaryota; kingdom Metazoa; phylum Chordata; class Mammalia; order Primates; family Cercopithecidae; genus Mandrillus; species Mandrillus leucophaeus. Next base: position 1,589,738 of record NW_012105886.1, read on the forward strand.
TATCAAGTCCCCATATGGGGACTGTGAACTATGAGCAATGAATTATGTTCCATAATTTTACCTGTTTGTCCCTTTAGGGTTAGAAAACCATTTTTAGTACAATGGCTTTAAATTCTTAATATGTAGTGGGCAAGTCCCCACTTCTGACTGTTCTTTTTCAAAGCTGACTTAGTATTTATGGATTCATTATTTATTCTTACATTTAATTTTACAATATTTGTCAAGTTTCTAAAAAGAATCCAGCCAATGTTTTGATAAGGATCATTTTGAAATTATAGGATAATTTGACCAGAACTAATAGCTTTACCTATTGATGAGGAATGTAGTTTAATTGGTTCTTCATTTATGTCCTTTAATACATTTAAAATGATCTCCACAGAGATATTGTATATTTTTGTTAATGTAATATCCAAATAATTTAGAGTTTTCTTTAAATTGTCAATTGAATCTTATTCTTTAAAATTATATATCTATTTGATTTTTTTATATAGTCAATAAATGCTATCAGCTTTTGGAGAGTAATCATCTTTTGCCAGGCAAATTAGTTTAATTGTATTATTAGTTTTAATAGTTTGCTTTATTTTGTTTAATTTTCTAGGAACATTAATAAAGTTTTAGCTTTTCTAATCTGATACCTCATATTTTGTTTATTGCTTTATGGAGATGCTAGAAACCTAGACTATTGTAATAGATAGTGGGAATACTTATTTCTAGTCTTCAAGTGAATACATATAATTTTTTTCTTATTCTGCATATGTTTTCTGTAGGTTTTTGTTACTTACCATTTATCAAGGAAATAGTCTTCCTAGTTTTTTAGAGCTTTTGTTTTTCTTTTTAATTAGCAATGGTTTTGTTTGATAAAATCCTATGATATTTCTCCTTTAATATATGTAGATTCATTTTAAATTATTTGATATTAAACTATCCTTGAATTCCTTTAATAAAACATTTATCACTTTAATATTGTAGTTAGGCATTTATCATCTATGCATACAAGTCACGTGGGACTATCCTTTTTTGTAATGACCATATCTGGTTATTTGATTTAATGTTCTTCTAATCTCATGAGTGAGTTGTATGGTTTTCCCTTTGGGGAAGCAACTGTTATAAAGCTTTTTGAAAGTCCTATAGAATAACAAAGTAAGGTATTTCAATGTTATGAATATCTGTTTATTGAAATACACCACAGAGTAAAGTAATAATCTGTTTAAGGATAAGGAATATACTGCAAAATAGGGCTAGTATCCTGAATACATAAAGAACTCATATACTCAAATTAATGAAAAAGAAATATAAGACCCAATTGAGAAAAAGGAAATGAATATGAGCATACAATTCTCAGAAGAAAAAAAGTAGATGGTAACAGAAAAAGGAAAAGATGTTCAAATTCATTAGTAATAAGTGAAAGTCAAACTAAGAATGAGATGTTACTTTAAAGCCATGAGATTTATAGAAATTAGAGCTGTGTAATGCCAAATATTAATACAGTTGGAGATAAGAAGGCCTCTTATGCTTTTAATATTAATAGATGTGAAGCTGTTGTAGTCCCCTGGAGAGTCATAAGCAGAACTTTGTTACATTCATAAACCTCATGCTTCATCAATGCAATACAGTGAACTTCCGTAATGGGACATGCTTTGGGATGTTTACTGTAAAATTTATGTTTGGTAGCAGAAAATGGAAGACTTCCTAGTTGTACATTGAGGAAGTATATATGAAAAATGTAGTACATTAGTTAATCACGGTGGCTCATGCCTGTAATCCCAGCACTTTGGGAAGCCGAGGCAGGCAGATCACCTGAGGTCAAGAGTTCAAGACCAGCCTGGCCAACATGGTGAAACCCCATCTCTACTAAAAATACAAAAATTAGCCAGGCATGGTGGTGCATGCCTGTAATCCCCGCTACTTGGGAGGCTGAGGCATGAGAATCACTTCAACCTGGGAGGTGGAGGTTATAGTGAGCAGAGATCACACCACTGCACTCTAGCCTAAGTGACAGAATGAGACTCTGTCTCAAAAAAAAAAAAAAAAAAAAAAGAAAAAGAAAAAGAAGTACATTCACACACATTAGAGAATGTAACTATGCAGCAGTTAGAAGTAACCAAGTGGATAGATACACACAGCAACAGGAATAGATCTTAAAATCACAGAAATAAAAAAAAATACAACTAAAACTGTAGCACGGTGTCACTCACATAAACAAAACACTATATAGACATAAATACCATATATTTTACAATGTTAAATTCAATTTCAATCTTATGTATTAAATATATTGGAGTAGTTGTCATGGAAATTGGAAGAATAAAAGTGGGGACTAAAAATAAAAGTATATATGTATATATACACACACACATTATATATGTATATATACACATATATATATAATCTACATTCTTACTTCTGTTTATACATAAAGTCATAAAACAGAGGGGTCTTTCATGAACTAGTAAGAGAATGCAATGAACTGAGAAATATGAATAAGAAAAGCTTCTGTACCTGAGATAAAACAAAGTAAAAGCTACAAAGATGTCTCTTAGAACTCAAGGGACTTCAGGAAACAGGAAATGGAAAGAGTGAAAAAAAAAAAAAATCCAGGGGGAGCTTTTCCTCCATCTGTATCTCTCCTTTCTCTGTGTACATTTGCTTTTCTATTCTCTCTCAGCAGACCTACTTGTTGTTTTGTTTTTTTTGTTTTGTTTTGTTTTTTCAGTGCACTTGGTAAGAATTCAATTTTGTGTATCTTCTGCAGGTTTGCATCTCTTTCTTTCAAAAAACCATCCCAGATTGATATTTAGGGGGAAAAAATGTAATTCACAATTAAGACAGATGAATATGGTAAGTAACACATTTTAGTTATTATAAAACAGTATAGGCTTGGTGCAGTGGCTCACACCTGTAAACCCAGCACTTAGGGAGCCCAAGGTGGGTGGCTCACTTGAGGTCAGGAGTTTAAGACCAGCCTGGGCAACATGGTGAAACCCTATCTCTACTGAAAATACAAAAATTAGCCAGGTGTGGTGGCACGTGCCTGTAATCCCAGCTACTTGGGAGACAGAGGAAGGAGAATCACTTGAACCCAGGAGTCAGAGGTTGCCGTGAGCCGAGATTGCACCATTGCACTCCAGCCTGGGCAATAGAGCAAGACTCCATCTAAAAAAAAAAAAAAAAAAAAAAGTATGATGTAATAAGACTATTTGTCTTTTATGACAAGTAAATTGTCTCTAAGACAACTTAAAAAGAGAAATTCCAATTATCAACTTACTCAAATTTATGCATAAACTCCTGGTGGAAAGTTTTGAAAACCACATTTGCTTAATTGTAAAAATTCTGGACTTCACTCCTTCCTTCCTTCCTTCCTTCCTTCCTTCCTTCCTTCCTTCCTTCCTTCCTTCCTTCCTTCTTTCTTTCTTTCTTTCTTTCTTTCTTTCTTTCTTTCTTTCTTTCTTTCTTTCTTTCTTTCTTTCTTTCTTTCTTTCTTTCTTTCTTTCTTTCTTTCTTTCTTTCTTTCTTTCTTTCTTTCATGACTTTCTTTTTTTATTTTTCCCTTCTTCTCTTTGTTCTGCTTTTTCCTCTTTCTTTTTCTCCTCCTTGTCTTCCTCCTACTTCTCTCCTCATCCATAATTTTAATGCCAAAATCGTTCCAAAAAATGGTGGCCAATTGGCTCACAGCTCACAATTAACTTTTAGAGGAAAAAAAGTTAATTTTTTTTTTTTTAGTAACATGACATTGTATTTTCATTGTTTTCATGAAGCTGTTACTTAGACTTTCCTTTCAGTGCAGCACCATACCAAGTGGAATAGATATGGTTCTACCCTCCAAAAGCTTGTAACATATACCAAAACCTCCAACTCCCTAGTCTCGGTTAACCAAAGAAAACCGATAGAATATTTCTATGCTAGTACTTCTCATTCCCCTGATTTGAAGTACAAATTTTGAGCTAAGCATGACATTCAAGAAAATATATGGGAAACAAGGTTGCCATGGTGTTTATCACTTCCCCACCTTTTCAATGATGAAAATAAATACAGACACCAGAGGTCAAAACATGATGCTTTCTATCTGTTGCATTAATCTCAATTCATTGAGTACTTCAAGGGAGGAAGGCTTGTGGTGTGTGAAGATAATAGAGACATATCATGAGCACTTTAAAATTCAGGAAGCCATTCACAAACACCCACTATGTAATTAAGCTGTTTATTTTTATTTTCAGCCTATTAGAATTGGTAGAGTATTTTCACTTTAGCACCACGATGTTAGTGGGACTACAGGGTAGGGTGAAGGGGTTTTTACAGCCACCAGCATAGTGTCTGAAAAGGATTTACTTTCTCTGTTGCCCACTCCTCATTCATGAAATTAAATAAATGATTATTTACATGTTTGTTTTCACAAAGATAATGAATTGTTTGCTGGCTACCAACATATCCCTTTGCCTCCATTCTCTTAATGAGTATTTTAAAAGTTAGGTTTTGTTTTCTGGGAATGGTCTTATTAAATCACAGGAAAAGCTCCTTTTCTTTCTTTCTTTTTTTTTTTTTTTTTTTTTGAGACAGGATGGTCTCGATCTCCTGACCTCGTGATCCGCCCGTCTCGGCCTCCCAAAGTGCTGGGATTACAGGCTTGAGCCACCGCGCCCGGCCATAAAGCTCCTTTTCAAGAGCTTGTTGGGTAGTTGTAAAGACAGCCCTAGGGCTCTCTGTGAGCTCCAGAAAAGAAGGAGTGAGAGGTTTCACAGCTAGTTACGTTTTCTCCCTTAACATATACCTTTGTTTTTAAAACTAATTTTGTTTAGTTATGTATGTAGGCATTTACTCTGAAGGAGATCCTGTCATGTTGATAATCCATTGAAATGTCTTCTACTTTATCTGTTGGTTCAAGGTATAGCCTACTGATATAAAATAAAAATCCTAATTTCCCCTCTCTGAATATTCAAAGCAAAATCACTTCCCAGTGAAAGTGTTCTTAGGATCAACTCTATCAGAAGCCACTCTTCAATAGTGATAAAGTATAATTCTCATATTCAGGGCACCCACCTTGCATATCTATTGCCATCTCTCCCACCCCTTGAGTTAAACTCTTCCCAACAAGCAGATAGCCCTCCTTCAGGTCAAGTTGATTCTTGCTTCTGACCTTTTATTCTTTTCTAATACATTCCACAAACAAATTCTATTTTCACTTAAAAAAGAAGCAAACAAACAAACAAACCAGTCATCCCTGATTACTCTTGCCAAACTCTGCTTTCATGGGGGAGGGAAGGGTCATGGCTTTTACCTAATTCTTGGTCTTGTTCTCTGGTTGTTTTCTTTGTGAGCACAATCTGTATTCTAATAAGGGCAGGAAATCTGTTGGGTGTGACTGAACCGATTTTGCTTTTCCACTGGCAATGTATGAGGCTTCCAACTTCTTTACATCCTTACCAGCATTTGTTGTTATCTGGCTTTTGATTCTAGCTATCCTAATTAGTGTGAGGTAGAATCTCATGTGGTTTTGAGTTGCTTTCTCTAATAACTACTGATGTTGAGCCTCTTTTCATATGCTTATTGGCCATTTGCAAATATTTCTTAGAGAAATTTCTATTCTGATCCTTTGCCCATTCTTTAATTAGGTTAGGTGTCCACTTATAATTCTATTATAAGAGTTTTTGTTTTAATAAATTCTGATTACAAGCCCTTCATCAGATGCATGATTTGTAAATATTCTGTTCCATTCTGTGGGTGTCACTTTCGTAATGGTCTTTTGGTGCATAATTTTTTTTTTAATGAAGCCCAATTTACATGTATTTCTTCTATTGTTGCTTGTGTTTTTGGTGTCTTTTCTAAGATTCCTTTGCCTCACAAGTGTCCTTGGGAAGGGTGGCCAGAGGCACTGGGAAGAGGCTACAGGGAGAAGGAAACCTCCAGCAGAGCTTTGTAACAATTTGAATCTATCAAGAAGTCTCCTGGCCAGAACTCAGGGGAGGGCATAAATCCGATGTGCAGACTCCACAGGTTGGGGGAAGAATGAAAGCCCTACTTTCTTTTGCAGCTGGGGGTGGGTAGCCTGTGGCAAGTTTTTAGCCCTACTCACCCACTGTCTGGAAACAGACTCAGTGCTGTTGCGGGGGCATGGTGGAAGTGAAACCAGCCCTTTGGGTTGCATGGGAGCTGGGTGAGGCCTGTGACTGTCGTCTTTGCCCCACTTCCCTGACAACCTGCATGACACTAGATGCAGCCATAATCCTCATAGGAACATAATTCTGTTGACCTGGGAACCTTACTCCCATCCCCCACACAGCAACTGCAGCAAGGCCCACCCATGGAGAGTCTGAGCTCAGGCAGGCCCAGCCCTGCCCCTACCTAATGGTCCTTCTCTACCCACCCTGTAACTGAAGACAAAGGGCATATACTCTTGGGATTCTAGGGCCCCACCCACCACCTATTCCTTCCCATACTACCACAACTGATGCTCTCTGGAAAGTACCACCTCCTGGCAGGAAGCCTACTAGCACAAAAATAGTGCATGACACAACCAACATCCCCCTGCTACCTCCATTGGAGTAGGTGCTGCTATCCACAGCTGAGAGGCCTACAGATGGTTCACACCACAGGGCTATGTGCAGACAACCCCCAGTACCAGCCTGGAGCCTGGTAAACTTGCTGGGTGGCTAGATCCAGAAGAGAGATAACAATCACTACAGCTTGGCTCTGAGGAAGCCACATACCTAGGAAAAGGGAGAGAATACTACATCAAGGGAGCAACTCATGAAACAAAAGAATCTGAACAACAGCCTTGAGCCCTAGACCTTTCCTCAGACAGAGCTTACCCAAATGAAAGAGAACCAGAAAATGAACTCTGGTAATATGACAAAACAAGGTTCTTTAACACTCTTAGAAAATCACACTAGCTCACCAGCAATGGATTCAAACCAAGAAAAAAATCCCTGATTTACCTGAAAAAGAATTCAAAAGGTTAGTTATTAAGCTAACCAGGGAGGCACAAGAGAGAGGTAAAGCCCAAATTAAGGAAATCAAAAAAATGATACAAAATGTGAAGCAAAAAATTTTCAATAAGAACATAAATAAAGACAATGAAAACTTCAGGAAACAATGGGTGCACTTACAGAGATGCAAAATGCTCTGGAAAGTCTCAGCAATAGAACTGAACAACCAAAAGAAAGAACATCAGAGCTTGAAGATAAGGTTTTAGAGCTATCCCAATTCAACAAAGACAAAGAAAGAAGAATAAGAGAATATAAACAAAGGCTCCAAGAAGTCTGGGATTTTGTTATATGACCAAACCTAAGAAAAAATGGCATTGCTGAGGAAGAGGAGATTTGTTTCCATTTGTTTATGTTGTCCGTGATATCTTTCCACAGTGTTTTGTAGTTTTTCTTGTAGAGGTCTTTAACCTCCTTAATTAGGTGGATTTCAAAGGGCTTATCTATTTATTTTTTGCAGTTATTGGAAAAAAGTTGAGTTTTATTTGATTCTCAGCTTAGTTGCTGTTGTGTATAGAAGAGCTACTGATTTGTGTACATTAATTTTGTATCCAAAAACTTTGCTAAATTCTATTATCTAGGAGCTTTCTGGAGGAGTCTTTAGGGTTTTCTAGGTAAACATATCATCCATGAAGAGCAACAGTTTGACTTCGCCTTTACCTATATGGATGCCATTTATTTCTTTCTCTTGTATGATTGCTCTGGTTAGAACTTCCAGTATTATGTTGAAGAGGAGTGGTGAGAATGGAAATCCTTGTCTTGTTCCAGTTCTCAGAGGGAATGCTTTCAACTTTTCCCCATTCAGTATTATGTTGGCTGTGGGTTTGTCATGGAAGGCTCTTATGATATTGAATTATGTCCCTCTATACCAATATTGCTGAGAGTTTTAATTATAAAGGGAGGCTGGATTTTGTCAAATGCTTTTCCTTCATTTGGGATAATTATGTGATTTTTATTTTGTGTTCTGTTTATTTGGTGTATCACATTTATTGACTTGCATATGTTAAACCATCCCTGCATCCTCGGTATGAAACTCACTTGATCATGGTGTAGTATCTTTTTGGTATGTTGTTGGATTCGGTTAGCTAGTATCTTGCTAAGGATTTTTGCATCTATGTTTGTCAGGGATATTGGTCTGTAGTTTTCTTTTTTCTTATGTCTTTTCCTAGATTCGGTATTTGGGTGTTACTGGTTTCTTAGAATGATTTAGGGAGGGTTCCTCTTTCTCTGTCTTGTGTAATAGTGTCAATAGGATTGGCACCAATTCTTTTTTGAGTATTTGGTAGAATTCTGCTGTGAATACATCTGGTCCTAGGCTTTTTTTCATTGTTGGTAATTTTTAAATTACCATTTCAATCTCATGCCTTGTTATTGGCCTGTTCAGGGTATCTAATTCTTCCTGATTTAAGCTCAGAGGGTTGCATCTTTCCAAGAACTTATGCATCTCTTCTAGGTTTTCTAGTTTATGCACATAAAGGTGTCATAGTATCCTTGAATGATCTTTTGTGTTTCTATGATGTCAGTTGTAATATCTCCCATTTTGTTTCTTACTGAGCTTATTTGTATTGTCTCTCTTCTTTTGTTGGTTAATGTTGCTAATGGTCTATCAATTTTATTTTCTTTTCAAAGAACCAGCTTTTTGTTTTATGTGTTTTTTGTATTGTTTATTTTGTTTCAGTGTCATTAATTCTGCTCTTATCTTGGTAATTTTCTTTCTTCTGATGGTTTTGGATTTGGTTTGTTCTTGTTTCTCTAGTTCCTTGAGGTGTAACCTTATATTGTCTGTGTTCTTTCAGACTTTTTGATGTAGGCATTTAGGGCTACGAACTTTCCTGTTGGCACTGTCTTTGCTGTATCCCAAAGGTTTTCATATGTTTATTGTCACAATTGTCATGTAGTTTGAGTAATTTTTTTATTTCCATTTTGATTTCGTTTTTGACCCAGTGATCATTCAGGAGCAGGTTATTTATGTTTCCTGTATTTGCATGATTTTGAGGGTTCCTTTTAGAGTTGATTTCCAGTTTTATTCCACTGTGGTCTGAGAGAGTGCTTGATAGAATTTCAATTTTCTTAAGTGTACTGTGGCTTCTTTTGTGGTTTATCATATGGTCTAGCTTGGAGAAAGTTTCATGTGCTGTTGAATAGCATGTATATTCTGGGGTTGTTGGATGGAATGTTCTTTGCATATATATAAAGTCCATTTGTTTCAGGCTATAGTTTAAATTCATTGTTTCTTTGTCGACTTCTGTATTGATGACCTGTCTAGTGCTCTTAGTGTAGTATTGAAGTCCCCCGCTATTATTGTGTTGCTGCCTCTTTCATTTCTTAGATCTAATAGTAATTGTTTTATAAATTTGGGAGCCCCAGTGTTAGGTGCATATATGTTTAGGATTGTGATATTTTCCTGTTGGACAAGATATTTTATCATATAATTTTCCTCTTTGTATTTTTTAACTGTTTTTGCTTTAAAGTTTGTTTTGTCTGATATAAGAATAGCTACTCCTACTTGGTTTTGGTGTCCATTTGCATGAAATGTCTTTTTGTACCCCTTTACCTTAAGTTTCTGTGAGTCCTTATGTGTTAGGTTGAGTCTCTTGAAGGCAGCAGATAGTTGGTTGGCGAATTCTTATCCATTCTGCAATTCTGTATCTTTTAAGTGGAGCATTTATGCCATTTACATTCAACATTGGTATTGAGATGTGAGATACCATTTCGTTCGTCATGCTATTTGTTGCCTGTATTCCTTGTTTTTTTGTTTTTTAGTTGTATTTTTGTTTTATTGGTCCTGTGAGATTTATGCTTAAAGAGGATCTGTTTTGATGTGTTTCCAGGATTTTTTTCAAGATTTAGAATTCCTTTTAGCAGTTCTTGTAGTGGTGGCTTGATAGTGTGAATTCTCTTATCATTTGTTTTTCTGAAAAAAAACTATCTTTCTTTCATATATGAAGCTTAGTTTGCTGGATACAAAATTCTTGGCTGATAATTGTTTTGTTTGTGGCAGCTGAAGATAAGGTCCCAGACCCTTGTAGTTTGTAGGATTTCTGCTAAGAAATCTGCTGTTAATCTTATAGTTTTTTTTTGTTTGTTTGTTTTTTAAATAGGTTATCTGGTACTTTTGTCTCACACCTCTTAAAATGTTTTCCTTCATCTTAAATTTAGTTTAACCTGATGAAATGTGCCTAGGTGATGATCGTTTTGCTATGAATTTTTCAGGTGTTTTCTGTGCTTCTTGTAGTTGGATGTCTAAGTTTCTAGCTAGGCCAGGGAAGTTTTCCTCAATTACTCCCCCAAATATGTTTTCCAAACTTTTAGATTTCTCTACTTCCTCAGGAACACCAATTATTCTTAGGTTTGGTCATGGAACATAATTCCAGTCTTTTTGAAGACATTGTTTCTATTTTCTTATCCTTTTTTGTCTTTGTTGAATTGTGTTAATTTGAAGACCTTGTCTTTGAGTTTTTTTGTATATGCTGTGAGATAAGGGTTCAATTCTGTTCTTTTATATATAGATGTCCAGTTTTCCAACTCCATTTATTGAAGGGACTGTCCTTTTTCCATTGCATGTTCTTGGCAGCTTTTAGGATTGTGATGTTTTCCTGTTGGACAAGATATTTTATCATATAATTTTCCTCTTTGTATTTTTTTAACTGTTTTTGCTTTAAAGTTTGTTTTGTCTGATATAACGATAGCTACTCCAACTTGGTTTTGGTGTCCATTTGCATGAAATGAAATCAATTGACTGTACATGCATGAGTTCATTTCTGGGCTCTCTATTCTGTTTCGTTGGTCAATATTCCTATTTTTTGCCAATAGCATACTGTTTTAATTATTATAGCTTTGACTGGAGGTTGTGGCTTATGTCTGTAATCCCAGCACTTTGGGAAGCTGAGGCTGGAAAACTGTTTGAGCCCAGGAGTTCAAGACTAGCCTGGACAATATGGCAAAACCTCATCTCTACAAAAAATGAAACAATCAGTTGGGCACAGTGATGTGTGCCTGTGGTCTCAGCTACTCAGGAGACCGAGGTGGGAGGATCACTTGAACCCAGGAAATTGAGGCCACATTGAGCCATGTTCATGCCACTGCACTCCAGCCTGGGCAACAGAGAGAGGCACTGTTTTAAAACAATAAAAATAAGTCCATATATGGTGGCTCACACCTGTAATCCCAGCACTCTGGGAGGCCTAGGTGGGGGATCACTGAAGGTCAGGAGTTCAAGACCAGCCTGGCCAACATGGTGAAACCCCATCTCTACTAAAAATACAAAAATTAGCCAGGAGTGGTAGTGGGTGCCTGTAATCCTAGCTACTTGCTGAGGTAGAAGAATCACTTGAACTTGGGAGGCAGAGGTTGCAGTGAGCCAAGATCACACCACTGCACTCCAGCCTGAGTGACAGAGCAAGACTCCCTCTTCAATAAAAATAAATAAATATATAAATAAAAAATAAAAATAAGATAAATACAAATAATTACTGTAGCTTTTTAGTATAGTTTGAAATCAGGAATCCTGGGAGGGGGTGCCAAGATGGCCAAATAGGAACAGCTCCAGCCTCCAGCTCCCAGAGTGAGCGGCACAGAAGATGGGTGATTTCTGCATTTCCAACCAAGGTACCAGGTTCATATCACTGGGGCGTGTTGGTCAGTTGGTGCAGGACAGTGGGTGCAGTCCAATGAACGAGAACCGAAGCAGGGCGAAGCATCACCTCACCCAGGAAGTGCAAGGGGGAACAGAATTCCTTTTCCTAGCCAAGGAAACCGTGACACACAACGCCTGGAAAATCAGGTCACTTCCACCCTAATACTGTGCTTTACCAATGGTCTTAGCAAACAGCACACCAGAAGATTATATCCCATGCCTGGCTTGGAGGGTCCCACACCCATGGAGCCTCCCTCATTGGTAGCACAGCAGTCTGAGATCTAACTGCAAGGCGGCAGTGAGGCTGGGGGATGGGCGCCCGCCATCGCTGAGGCTTAAGTAGGTAAACAAAGTGGCTGGAAAGCTCAAACTGGGTGGAGCCCACCGCAGCTCAAGGAGACCTGCCTGCCTCTGTAGACTCCTCCTCTGGGGACAGAGCATAGCTAAAAAAAAAAAAAAAAAAAAAGCAGCAGAGACCTCTGCAGATGTAAATGTCCCTGTCTGACAACTTTGAAGAGATAGTGATTCTCCCAGCAAGAAGTTTGAGATCTGAGAATGGACAGATTGCCTGCTCAAGTGCATCCCTGACCCCCGAGTAGCCTAACTGGGAGAGCCTAACTGGGAGTAGCCTAACGGGAGTGGACGTCAAGCAAACTCCAACAGACCTGCAGCTGAGGGTCCTGACTGTTAGAAGGAAAACTAACAAACAGATAGGACATCCACACCAAAACCCCACCATCATCAAAGACCATCATCATCAAAGATGAAAGGTAGATAAAACCACAAAGATGGGGAAAAAGCAGTGCAGCAAAGCTCAAAATTCAAAAAATCAGAGCGCCTCTCCCCCTCCAAAGGAACGCAGCTCTTTGCCAGCAATGGAACAAAGATGGACAGAGAATGACTTTGGCGAGTTGAGAGAAGAAGCCTTCAGTCGATCAAACTTCTCAGAGCTAAAGGAGGAACTACAAACCCAGCGCAAAGAAACTGAAAACCTTGAAAAAAGATTTGACGAATGGGTAACTAGAATAACCAACGCAGAGAAGTACATAAACGACCTGATAAAGATGAAAACCATGACATGAGAACTACGTGAGAAATGCACAAGCTTCAGCAACCGACTCGATCAACTGGAAGAAAGAGTATCAGTGATTGAAGATCAAATGAATGAAATGAAGTGAGAAGAGAAGTTTAGAGAAAAAAAGAGTAAAAAGAAATGAACAAAGCCTCCAAGAAATATGGGACTATGTGAAAAGACCAAATCTATGTCTAATTGGTGTACCTGAAAGTGGCGGGGAGAATGGAACCAAGTTGGAAAACACTCTGCAGGATCTCATCCAGGAGAACTTCCCCAACCCAGCAAGACAAGCCAACATTCAAATTCAGGAAATACAGAGACCGCCACAAAGATACTCCTCGAGAAGAGCAACTCCAAGACACATAATTATCAGATTCACCAAAGTTGAAATGAAGGAAAAAATGTTAAGGGCAGCTGAGAGAAAGGTCGGGTTACCTACAGAGGGAAGCCCATCAGACTAACAGCAGATCTCTCAGCAGAAACTCTACAAGCCAGAAGAGAGTGGTGGCCAATATTCAACATTCTTAAAGAAAAGAATTTTCAACCTTGAATTTCATATCCAGCCAAACTAAGTTTCGTAAATGAAGGAGAAATAAAATCCTTTACAGACAAGCAAATG
>NW_012105886.1:1603094-1604417 GCF_000951045.1 Mandrillus leucophaeus
GGTGGGAATTGAACAATGAGATTACTTGGACACAGGAAGGGGAACATCACACACTGGGGCCTATTGTGGGGTAGGGGGAGGGGGGAGGGATAGCATTAGGAGATATACCTAATGTAAATGACGAGTTAATGGGTGCAGCACACCAACATAGCATATGTATACACATGTAACAAACCTGCATGTTGTGCACATGTACCCTAGAACATAAAGTATAATAAATAAAAATAAATAAAAAATAAATAAAAATAATTTAAAAAAAATAAATCAAGTAGTGTGATACCTCCAGCTTTGTGTTCTTAGCTTCTGATTGCCTTAGCTATTTGGGGGTTTTTTGCAGCTCCATACAAATTTTAGGATTTTTTTTCTTTTTCTATAAATAAAAGATATTGGAATTTTGCTAGTGATTGCATAGAATCTCTAAATCACTTTCAGCACTATGGATATTTTGACAATATTAATTATTTTTATCCATGAACACAAGGTATTTTTCTATTTATTTGTGTCTTAGTTTTTCCCATTGACTTTTTTTATATTGAGTGTACAGGTTTTTCACCTTCTTTGTTAAATTTATTCTAAATATATAATTTTTTTTAGCTGTTTTAAATGGGATTGTTCTTTTAGTTTCTTTTTCAGATGGTTCATTAATAGTGTATAAAAACTCTTCTGATTTTTGTGTGTTTATTTTGTATCCTGCAACTTTACTATATTCATTTATTAGTTCTAACAGTTTTATGGTCGAGTCTTTAGGGTTTTCTCTGTTATATAATGTCATATCATCAGTAAATAATTTCTGAAAGACTGTTTTCTGAAAGTAAACAATTTTGCTCCTTTCTTTCCTATTTGCATGTCTTCTGTTTCATTCTCTTGAGTAATTGCTCTGACAAGGACTCCCAATACTATGTTGAACAGAAGTAGATGGGGTGGGCATACTTTTCTTGTTCCAGATGTTTAAGGAAAGACTTTTCACTGTTGACTTTAATGTTAGCTGTGAACTTTTCAATATGGCCTGTATCGTGTTTAGGTACATTTCTTCAATACATAATTTGGTGACAGTTTTTATCACACACACAAAAATGTTGAATTCTGTCAAATTACCGTTTCTGCACCTAATGAATTGATAATGTGGTCTTTGTTTTTCATGTTGTTAATATGATATATCGTATGTATTGATTTGTGTATGTTGAATCATCCTTCCATCCCAGAGATTAATCTCACTTGATATAATGTGTTGGAGAATTTGATTTGCTAGCATGTTGCTGAAGATTTTTCCATCTATCGTCATATCTTCATCAAGGATATTGGCCACTAGTTGTTTTTTTTTTC
>NW_012105886.1:1606731-1608013 GCF_000951045.1 Mandrillus leucophaeus
AAAGATTGACAAAATTGATAGACCGCTAGCAAGACTAATAAAGAAGAAAAGAGAGAAAAATCAAATAGATGCAATAAAAATTGATAAAGGGGATATCACCACCGACCCCACAGAAATACAAACTACCATCAGAGAATACTATAAACACCTCTATGCAAATAAACTAGAAAACCTGGAAGACATGGATAAATTCCAGGACACATACACCCTCCCAAGACTAAACCAGGAAGCAGTTGAATCCCTAAATAGACCAATAGCAAACTCCGATATTGAGGCAATAATTAATAGCCTACCAACCAAAAAAAGTCCAGGACCAGATGGATTCACAGCCTAATTCCACCAGAGGACAAGGTGGAGCTGGTACCATTCCTTCTGAAATTATTTCCAATCAATAGAAAAAGAGGGAATCCTCCCTAACTATTTTATGAGGCCAACATCATCCTGATACCAAAGCCTGGCAGAGACACAACAAAAAAAGAGAATTTTAGAGCAATATCCCTGATGACCATCGATGCAAAAACCCTCAATAAAATACTGGCAAACCGAATCCAGCAGCACATCAAAAAGCTTATCCACCATGATCAAGTGTGCTTCATCCCTGGGCTGCAAGGCTGGTTCAACATGTGCAAATCAATAAACGTAATCCAGCATATAAACAGAACCACAGACAAAAACCGTATGATTATCTCAATAGATGCAGAAAAGACCTTTGACAAAATTCAACAGCCCTTCATTCTAAAAACTCTCAATAAACTAGGTATTGATGGGACGTATCTGAAAATAATAAGAGCTATTTATGACAAACCCACAGCAAGTATCATACTAAATGGGCAAAAACTGGAAGCATTCCCCTTAAAAACTGGCACAAGACAGGGATGCCCTCTCTCACCACTCCTATTCAACATAGTCTGGAAGTTCTGGCCAGGGCAACCAGGCAAGAGAAAGAAATAAAGAGTATTCAATTAGGAAAGGAAGAAGTCAAATTGTCCCTATTTGCAGATGACATGATTGTATATTTAGAAAACCCCATCGTCTCAGCCCAAAATCTCCTCAAGCTGATAAGCAACTTCAGCAGTCTCAGGATACAAAATCAATGTGCAAAAATCACCGGCATTCTTATAAACCAACAACAGACAAACAGAGAGCCAAATTATGAATTAACTCCCATTCACAATTGCTTCAAAGAGAATAAAATACCTAGTAATCCAACTTACAAGGGATGTGAAGGACCTCTTCAAGAAGAACTACAAACCACTGCTCAATGAAATAAAAGAGGACACAA
>NW_012105886.1:1617843-1621950 GCF_000951045.1 Mandrillus leucophaeus
TGACTTTGTTTTGGGTAGCAGGGTAATTCTGACCTTATAAAAAGAGTTTAAAAGTATTTCTTCTGAAATTAGTTTAAGAAGAATTATTGTTATATCCTTTTTAAACATTTTGTAGAATTTAGTCATGAAGCCATCAAGTCTTGAGATTTTCTTGGGGGAGACTTTTATTACTGATTCAATCTCCTTATTTATTACTGATTTGTTCAGATTTGCTATTTCTTCGTTATTCAGTCTTGGTAGATTGTCTAGAAATTTATTCATTTGGAGAACAGTATAGGTATGTGTCTAAAAATTCATTTCTTCTAGGTTATCAGATTTGTTGGCATTTTATTTTTCTTAGTATTTTTTTTGTATTTCTGTGGTATCAATTGTAATGTCTTCTATTTTATTTGAGTCTTTTCTCATTTTTTCTTAGTCTAGCTAAAGATTTGTCTATTTTATTTTTTCAAAGAACCAACTCTTAGTTGTGTTGATCTTTTGCATTTTTCTTAGTCTCTATTTTATTTATTTCTGCTCTAATCTTTATTATTTCTTTCTACTAACTTTGGGCTTAGTTTGTTCTTAATTTCCAGTTACTTGCTATGTAACTTCAGGTCATTTTCTTGAGATCTTTCTGCTTTTTGATGTTCTTATTGCTGTAGACTTTCCTGTTAGACTTGTATTTGCTGTATCCTACAAGTTTTGGTATGTTGTGTTTTCATTTTAATTGTTTTGAAGGTATTTTTACATTTTTCTTTTAACTTCTTTATTAACTCATTAATTATTCAGAGGTGAGTTGTTTAGTTTCTATGTATTTGTGAATTTTCCAAAATTCTTCCTGTTATGAATTTCTAGTTTCATTTTATTGTGGTTAGAAAAGATACTTGACATAGTTTCATTCTTCTTAAATTTGCTGATGCATATTTAGTGCCCTAACGTGTGATCTATCCAGAAGAATGTTCTATGTGCACTTGAGAAGAAAGTGTATTCTGTTACTGTTGGATAAAATGCTCTGTATATGTCTACTAGGTCCATTTGGTCTAAAGTGTTGTTTAAGCCCAATGTTTCCTTATCAATCTTCTATCTGAATGATGTGGTTTAGCTACTTTGCTATTCCAAAATGAGCAGAGACCAGTGTCTCCTTGTTTGGGTCTGGTCATTGAGGTGGACCCTGAGGCTAGGTGGAAAAACTAGCATTCTAGAAACTCAAACTAAGTTTTGCTTCCTACCAGGATTCTGAAGGCAACTAGATCAGCTTTGTAGGTGGGTAATGACCTCTGTCTCCTTTCTTTGTTTCTACCTGGCCCCAGGCCCTTTAGCCATAACATTTTCCCAAGTATTCCCCATGAGATGAGATAAGAGTGGGCTTCCTGAGAAGTATCTTGGATTCTAGAGAAGCTGGATGACTGCCTCTAATTCTCAGTTCTCTTTTGTCCATGTAGAAACTGTGGGACCAGGAAAATCTTCATCTGGCCTTGCAGACATGGGGTGGGATGGGAGGTGGGTTGACATAGAGTGAGATCATTCTTCTTACCCTTCTAATTTTTGTTTCATTCAGTTCTACAGAACATGTGATATCTCCAGCTTGTTTCCAAGTGTTGTGGTTTTCAAAAAGATGTCCTATCTTGAGAAGAGTTGCTATTAGGTTGGTGCAAAAGTAATTGCGGTTTTGTTATTAGTTTCAGTGGCAAAACCGCAATTACTTTTGCATTGACCTAATAGTTGAACTTTCTGTAGTGGGAAGTGGAGCTTGAGATTTCCTTTTTTGCTTTCTTGTTGATGTTACTTCCTGGAAGCTATCCTATCTGCTTTATAGCCTGTTTCTCTTTCCAGGCTAAATCTATGAACCAGGGTTCTGAAGCTGGGATGGAGACAATGACAAGCTGATTTCTTAATGACATCCCTGATTTAGGAGCTTGATATGGTTTGGGTCTGTGTCCCCACCCATATCTTATGTTCAATTGTAATTCGCAATGTTGGAGATGGGGCCTGGCGGGAGATGACTGGATCATGGGAGTGGATACTCCATGAATGGTTTAGCACCATCCTCTTGGTGCTATTCTTGTGACAGTGAGTTCTTGAAAGATCTGGTTATTTAAAAGTGTGTAGCACTTCCCCTGCTCTTGTTCTTGCTTCTACTCCAGCCATATACTCCAGTGAAGTGCATGCTCCCCTTCACCTTCCACCATGATTGTAAATTTTCTGAGGCCTCCTCAGAAGCTGAGGAGATGCCAGCACCATGTTTCCTGTACAGGCTGCAGAACCATGAGCCAATTAAGTTTCTTTTCTTTATAAACTACCCAGCTTCAGGTATTTCTTTATAGCAATGCAAGAACAGACTAATACAGGAGTCAAAAGCCTCATGAAGAAGGTGGCACAGACCTTGGGTTTTCTCAGCTTGCCTTTCCTAGTGTGAAACCATAGCCTCACAAGCTGGCACAAGAGTCATCAGGCGCTCAGTGTTCTGAGCACACTGTGCCCAGTGGGGAACCTCCATTTCACAAGTGAGAGCTTGGCACAAAAAGAAAACCCTACCACTCAACCAAACTTGCCCAGGACTTAGCCTCAGTAACAGGAAACTGGGGACAGAATGAGAAATAATGACATCCTGTATACTATGACAAGGTAGCCCCAATAAAAAATTTGGGTGCTGGGGGAGAGTAAGCCCTGTGTTTTTTTGTGGCATCAATCTGGAGTAGTCTCTACCTCACTGAGTTGGGAGTGAGAGAAAGAGGAAGTGGTTTTGGTCAAAATACCACAAATTCTTACTTTTCTTAACAAATTTTTGTAAAGATTATTGAATAGATGTTCCTTCATTTGCTGTTCACCAATAGGACAATTTCCAGAAACATATATATATATATATATATATTCTCCAGTTTTGCTGAGGAGCAGGCTAGCATAGTTCCTCATGCTGTCATGCTGAAAGTTGATCTTTTAACCTATTTTAATTATTTTTAATAGTTTTTCTAGATATTCCAGTTTGAGTTGTAAAGCATTTAGAAAGTAAAACAAATACTTAACACTAATGCAAACACATAGGCAGTTGAGTGAATTGATCTGATTGATAGTCAATTATATCAAACTACTTTCATTGAATTTACGTCTTTTTAAGAAATCACATTTTCTCAACTAGTCAGTTATCTTATTACATGTCTCATAGCATATTTCATTAATACCTAATTTACCTGCTAACTAGTCACTACACAAGTTTTTTTCTAAATGCAACTGCAAAACATTAAATAATCAAACCTGATCTCCAGTAGTCAAAAAAGATGCCTTAAAATTGGTCTATTAAATTTTATGTCATTTTTTTTCATAGACAATATGTCAGATGCTCACTGCTATTTTAGAAAATGTTTTTCCAAATGTGGTTTTCCGGTCCAAAGGTGAGAAGCATGTTAAAGGGAGTAGAGGTAGTAGGAAGGCACATCGATGGAAGTAAAGGATGAGAGTGTATGAAAAAATTATAAAGAACAAATACAGAAACCAAAACCAAATAGACTGCCATTTATACACTGAAATTTCCTTAGTACATCTCAGAATTGATTAAAACATAGTGAGTGATTGACTTGTGAGTGATTAAAGAATATTAGTATACTCTAAGGAAATTAGGACACTTTCAAAATATTTACATCAGGTATAGTTAAAATGAGACATGTTCGTGTTTGAGCGGGAGCTTTAGTTGCTAGAAAAGTGGGAAGAGGAGTTCATTTTTCTGTAATAGTTGTGTAATGTCTACATATAGTGCAACAACCCATGGTGGACTTGTTTCGGAACAGACCAGTTGATCTATTGGGCAGACGCAAGATGAATATTTGTGGTATGAGTGAAATAATGATTCAACCAATTAATTAACTTTAGGAACTATTAAGCTATTTACATTTCTAGAGTCTAACAGAATTGACTTGATGGTAAGCTCTGCTATTCATAGTAGTTGCAACATATGGAGATTGCCTATGCCACGGACCTGCACAGGTCATAAACCTCAGCATTACCACTATTGTCATTCCAAACTTTAATGACTTCAAAGGCTTTTGGCTAAGTTTCTCTTCCTTCCTTCCTTCCTTCCTTCCTTCCTTCCTTCCTTCCTTCCTTCCTTCCTTCCTTCCTTCCTTCCTTCCTTCC
>NW_012105886.1:1622080-1673797 GCF_000951045.1 Mandrillus leucophaeus
ATATATATATATATAAAGAAAAGGGCTTATTATCCATTATAACAGAGAGCAACTGAGGTATGAGGCAGCTGGTTAATCCCAGCCCCTAAATAGGTAATCAGCTGTCATACAAATCTCATTTGAGCTTGACTTTGTTGAGCAAGGAGGTAAAGTGAACCTGGGTTCGGACATTAGGAATACAAAAATATTAAGGTAGTAAGAGAGAAGACAAGGGCAGAGATCGAATCAATTATCCAAAAAACTAGTCTATTTCTTACAAAGTCAGGCAGAGAGATAAATCTATAGCTGGAAACTGTCTGGGAAATGAGGGAGAGCACGGAGAGGCTTCACAGAAGGAACCTGGAGGAATTTCCTGAAGAAAGACAGAGCCAAACTCCATTTTGTATGTATATTCTGACATTGGTGAGGGTAGGGGAAGAATAAATATGGAAGTCCACAGATGATATGCCTAATATTCAAAAGTTATAAATCAGTCTAACAAACTGTTGAATAACCTACATTCTATTTTCCTACCTTGAAATACATACCTTCACAATGATCCAAAAGCCGAGGCAGAATTTAGAATTTTTAGATTCCTAAGAGTCCTACACAAGGTCATGGTGCAGAGGGCCAGCCCACAGCTCATGACTCTGATGCATCCCCTGCTTTTCTCTTTCCCTTACCCTATCCTGAACTATGAGGAGCCCCAGTGTACCTTTGGGGACATGCCAGTGCACACAACTAAGCCCCATTCATACTTACACCAACAGCACCCCCTGGCCATACAACAGTTGGGATGGTTAACTGGAACCGTTGTGGGAAATTCAGGATCTTAGTACTTGGAGTGCCCTTTAAACAGAGAGTTTGTTTCCTTGGCTTCACAAATCTTTCCTCTGAGGGGGAAACATGACCTGAGAGAACTAGACCAAGACCCTTTACAGTGAAGGCAGAGGCAGGGGCCTTGTCTCTCATATCACAGGAAAGTACTGGTTCTAATTACAAATCCTGGTCATACAGGAGTCCTTAGTTCTTCATATTCTTTCAAATCGATTAATGCTGACTTAGGTTTGACCCTTCAACTCTGCCCAAGCAGAAAAAGGGAGTCATGTTAGAACAGTTTTAACAAAATGATAAATATTTCTCTCTTCATTCTTAAAACTTCCTCCTGGGAGAATTATTGGGATTCATAAACATTTTTAATTCTTCTTGATTTTCTATGCATCAGCTTTCCAAATATCTTTATTTGGATATTTTGTTTTATTTTAATGAGCTGTGAAAATTACAGAATGAGTGTTTTAAAAGAAAGCTCCTTGAAGGCAAGAACTGTCTTATTCACCCTCCCCTCTTTTTGCCTCATCTCATTGCTTAGGGCATTGCACAGTAGATGCTCAGTAAAAATTTCTTGAATATTGTAACAGCTATGACTCAGAGACCAACAGGCTATGTGAAATTTTTTTTAAAAGCACAACCGAAAGCTAACAAGGGTACCCTTCTGTATTTCCCTGTTTGCCTTTGAATTTCGTTTTCTGGAGGGAAGAATGTGCAGTACATTAACAGCAGTTTGGAATAGATAGCAGGGTGAAGAGGGCTGGTCATCACAAATGTAGATACATATATCAAGAGGCAATTCCAGGCTGAGCATGCTCATCCACAATTACAAAAGAGAGACAAGCAAGTTGAGTTGTCAGTTAGCCTCGGTCTCTCCTATATAAAGAAGTGGGAATGGAAGAGGTTAGTTCTCCCCAGGGCAGGAAGTAGGAAGTACATACAGAAGGAAGGGATAGAAATCATAACATGGATGACCTTGAACTCCATGTTCAAATTTATCATGAAGTCTTATTCTCACACGTTGACATATCTGGATACCAATTTTTAGCTAATGATTAAACAATTAAGTAGTATTTATGACCTGAGCATTTAACAACTACTCAGTCATTTATGCATATAACAGCTGTATAAAAACTCTTATAATTCTCATTTTAATAGTTCAGAAACTATAACAAAGAGACATCAATTAATCAGCGTTACACATCATATGGTGATGCCTTGCAAACTAGAAGGTGCACATGGTCTTCAAATTTTCTTTTGCTTGATAACTGGTCCATGAAAACCTTCCACTTGTAGCTCAGTTTTTTTAGTTTAAAAGTGGCTCCTCTCGGGAGTTGCAAATTCCACTAGGTAAGGTAGTAGCATTCTGAAGTCTTCAGTATCACGAATTAGAGCAGAAGGCAGCACAGAGGTACACTAAAAGGGACAGCTGCTATCAAGAAGAAAGGATGCAAATGAGCAGGTCTAGAGTGGCCTGCACTAACTTGGCTCACCTCAAATCTATGCTAAGCACTGACCTGAGTGCAGGAAATCAGAAATAATTGTAAGTTTTCAAATACAGGAAAATTCTGATAAAAATGATAGTTTTAAAAAAGCAGCCAATCTGTGGATTTCATGAAGAGAATGAGCTTTGAGAATAGTAGACTTGAATGAGACAAGAGCAAAGGAGCATTTTGAGTGAGAATTGGGCAAAGGTGATTGAAAACCAGGCAAAGTGATTTATCACCTAATATAGAGGTAGATCTAACTTGAACTGACTCTACACCAATACTGGATCAATACTGAATCAATAAGCCTTGAATCAGAGTGTACATTTATTCTATTGCACAGACTTCCTGTTCTGACTTTACTGTCTTCACAGCCATGTAAACGGACAGGATTGCTTCTCCACAGGACTCATTGTTTCTGGGCTGAAGATTAGGTTCAAGTCACTCTGTAAACAGGTAGTAGTGCCTTCAAACTTGTTAAAGAACTTCATCAAGCAGCTTAGAGCAGCACTTGATTTTAATACATTATTAGTAAACATTTATTAAATTTATGGGATAATTTAAAATGTTCCAATTTACTTAGAAAACCTGACTATTTTCAGTTGAATTCGTTGCCCTGCTGTCCACTAAAATTTTTGTTTATAGATCTTAAATAGTGAAAATTTTGCTTTAGTAGATCTTAGATCCTGTCTTTGCAAACAACCCAACATAAAGGGGAACACTGACTTTTATGTTTCCAAAGTAAATTCTTGATCTTAGATAGTGCTTGATATGGTTAGGTTTTATGTCCCCACCCAAATCTCATATTGAATTGTAAGCTCCATAATCTCCACATGTTCAGAGAGAGACCTGATAGGAGGTGATTGGTTCATGGGAATGGTGTCCCCTCTGCTATTCTCATGATAGTGAGTGAGTTCTTACAAGATTTGATGGTTTTATAGGTGCCTGACAGTTCCTTCTTCACACACTTGCTCTCTCTCACCTGCCACCATGTAAAACATGCCTCTTCCATTTCCACCACAATTTTAAGTTTCCTGAGGCCTCCCCAGCCATGCAGAACTGAGTCAATTAAAATTCTTTTCTTTATAAATTGCCCAATCTTGGGCAGTTCTTTATATCAGAGTGAGAATGGATTAATACAGTGCTCTTTTTAGTTTATGTGTAAGATTTTTTTAATTGGATAAATTTGTTATTCTGTGCAGGTTTCTTGTTTGCTTAGCTGAAAATCCTATTCTAAAATGTACCCTTGAATGTTCAGTT
The DNA here is from genome assembly GCF_000951045.1 of Mandrillus leucophaeus. Classification (NCBI taxonomy): domain Eukaryota; kingdom Metazoa; phylum Chordata; class Mammalia; order Primates; family Cercopithecidae; genus Mandrillus; species Mandrillus leucophaeus. Next base: position 1,625,635 of record NW_012105886.1, read on the forward strand.
TGTCTACTTTTTATCACAAGAAACATCAATACCGCAAAAGGGCCATGTGACATATATGTAGTGCAATGTGTCTCCTTACATGTACCCCAATGCAACAATTACAGAAAGCTCTATTTCTTGTAAAATTGTGTACTGCCCTTAATCCAGATAAAGAATCACTTCTATAGGAAAAAGTTTTGCATCATTTTCTGCCCACCCTTAAACTTTCCCTAGTAATGCCACCTTGCAGAGGAATGAGAGTACAACGACATTATGGAAGCTTCACTTTTATACACATCTCCTTCCTTCCTTCCTTCCGCAGAGGAATGAGAGTACAACGACATTATGGAAGCTTCACTTGCACACAAGCTGCATGCCTGAAGTCTGTGGATGGAGTAGCCTGTTATGTTTCTTTCTACAGGAATAAGTGCTTATTAATGAAAATGGTTAGTTGACTGTGGATCATGTTTCCCCAGGAATTCTGCAGAGGGAGAGCAAGCTAACAATTGCCAGGGGCATCTTTGCCTAGATGGTTGTATGCACAAACTGTTTTGCTGGAATCCTACTCTTAAATTAGTTGAAAATCAGTTAGCTAATCATTTCATCAAGACTAAAAGTTACCAGAAATCTAGTTGAAAAGAAATGTCCATTTTGAAGTTTCAAGGGTCCATATTCTATATAGTTAATTGTCTTAGATTTTACATTTGGAATAAATCCAAAACAATGTTCAAAATTTAGCATTGATTCCCAGAAATCATTCAACTGATGGCAAAGCTATCTCCTAAATCAGGGAAGGTATGCCGTGTTTAACACACTATCTTATTATTATGAGTTGTAGTTGCTAAAACTATCATAAACATCAGTTATACTGGATGATACCAAGAATTTTCTCATACCAGGTAATTTGTTTCTCATACAGAATTGTGTCTGCAAAAAAAAATGCCTTTATAATTTTTTGAAGTTCTCATCTAGATTCACTGCTTTGGAGATGAGGTTTTGAAAGACTCTTTCTCATTTAAATATTCAGTTGGAATAGCTTAGTTTGAGAGCTGACCTTAACATGACACCCTCAACATTAAACATTATTATTTCCATAAGACATGTAAAATTTGAAACATAATTCCACAGAACAATATTAATTCTAAGAAGTATTAGGTCTTATGTCACAAACAGGGGCCCTACACATAGTTCTACAGGTCCCTTTCCTCTGGAGCCACTCAAAATCTCTAGCATGTTCATATGTGCCCTATGACTCTCCAAGACAGACTTCTCCAAAATCTATCTGACTCCAGAAATTTTTATGGCAAGACACTTTGAAGAACCACTAGCCCATGAAACATACTTTGGCAGATGTTGGCTTTCTTTGAATTTTTTCTTCTTCACAAGAGGAAAAATGGAGTATGAGAGTAGGATCAGAGAAAGACATACAGCTGTCAGGGAAATGCATCAGAAAGGGATAATGGATGGCTTGGGCAACTAACTTCACTTGTTTTATATTTTTTGCCTCAAATAAGTTCTTCTATTAGACCCAGAGAGTTATCCACAAAGTCCACTTCTTATCGTCAGAGCTCATGCAAACCAGAACCATGGAAATTCTTCACAGAAGCTCTTTTCAATGTGTTGTAGAGGAAGCAATGGGATGTGGGCCAGATTCGATTTCCCTGCACTCATAAGCTGTTTTCCCTAAGGCCTGCAAGAGCAGCCCATAAATAGCTAGGAGCCAAATTTGGCCCATTTAAAATATTATTGCATTGTCCACCATAATGATAGTAATAACCTTGTAATGAGTGTGCATAGAGCTGGGCCCTGTACAAAACCCAGAAGGATCCACACTCCTTGCTGGTGCGCAGTGAATACCAAAGAGGCTTTCCATTCCCCATCCAGGGGAAGTCACTGTTAAAAAAGAAGATGATCACTTTGTTTCTGACATTCTGGCCTCTGGCCATGAATATTGAGAGCTGTTATCCTCTGAGGCTACTCATTTATTTCTCCAGAAGCCTTTAATGCTTATGGTAAGTATACTACCTTGTAACTTATGCAACCTTAAATAATGTTGGTTATCCGTTCCATAAACTATTCCTCAAAAAAGGTCAGATTCAATACCTAATATTGATGTAAGAGCTTCACCTAATTCCACTGAATATAGAAATCCATCTACAGATTTCTTTCTTCACATATAGAGAGATTTGCATCGACTCATCTAAACTCTTCTGGCATCTGGCAGTCACACCTTCACAGCAATTTTCTTCACTTTTTAAACCTCTCTCTCTCTTTTTCTTTAAGAATTGGCAAGCAGACAATTTATTGATCATTCTCATTTTTTAAGAAAGGTTTAGAATAGCTTTCAAGAAATACAACCCATATAAAATACTATCTAGTAAAAAACGTTTAGAGAAGTTGAAAGTAAAAGAAAAATGGAAAGGGAGGAGTAGGACAGAGACATAACACAATGAAAGAAGAAAAACAGTTAACTTCAGAGCAAGGGAAGTTAATATTGAACTAATGCTATTCTTTGGTAAGACAGCTGTTAAAACAATTATATCAGGTAATAAGACATGTAAAGCAGCTATGAACAAGTTAATTGGCCTTATTTGAACATTTTAGGCAGGATTACCAACCCAAGTATTTCCTAATGGTGTGTTGCTGGGAACATCATTCTACAATAGTGGTAATCCTTTATCCAACCACTCTATAGTGCCAAGAAGAAGTTTAGCTATTACAGTAAAGGTTAACCAAACCATTACATTCTTCTTTTGTTTTTATTATTGTTTTTGATATTGAGTCGCAGAATTGAAGAAGTGACTGAAAAGAGTTGTGGCAGGTATAAAATAAGTCACTTAGGTATTTCTTTAACTCCAACTTTGTTTCGGAATGCCATACTTGTTCAGAAATACTTTGTGCATTAGAGACAAAAATCGGGAATTGAGATATTTACAAAGTGACAGTTTTCAAATTCATGGTGCACGAAAAGTCTTGAATTCCTTGAAACTTCTTACCCATTCAGACCCTTGAGAAGGATATACACACCAAATCCCCGCTCTTGGGCAGCATGCCAAAAGCCTAGAGATTAAGGTCATCTAAAAATGACTAGTGTTCCGAAACATGATATGATTTCGCAAGCTTAAACATGTCTGATGTTCTTTTCTAACCCTTGCTGGATGCTTCAACAATGTCTGCTGTCAATAATTTACCCTGACTGATTGAGTTTATACTTGCCTGCTTTGTGAATAACAGTGTTTGGATTATAAAGAAGAGATTGAGTTATCCTGCAGAGGGACTGTGAAATAAGCAGATTTTTCTCTTCTTTCATCCACAACATTATTTCAACTGGGAACTGTAGTATGTGACTAATTAGCCAATGGAAGTCTGCTCTCTGGACTTTCTGGTGGTATATTTACATTGAATTCTGGCCTGATAATAAAGGTGTCACCCAGTGTAACACGTGACACACCCAGAGTGAAGAAGAAAAGTCTAAGGTAATGCAGAGCCTCTGTCAGTCCCCAAACTTTTATTTTTCACAAGCTTCAGCAATATCCCAAACAACAAAAGAAATATAACGGAACAGACACAAATTTTGAGGACATATTTTTTCCCCAGTATTTTTTAACAGGTACTACTGATGTCCCAGTGCTTTTGAGGGTCTTGTTTATCCTACTGGATGCTTTAGGAAGTTACCTCTTTTAGCTCACCTAGAGCTGATCTCATTAATAAAAGAATGACTTTACAGAAAAGAGTTTCTAAAATTATACTCTAACTCAGAATTGCAAGAGTTGGCTTTTCAGCCTGAAGATAAATTTCTTAAGCATTAAGCTTACTTTATCAAGCATTACACCTGACATTCTCTCATAAATTTTGCATATATTTTAACTAATTTTAATATTGTGTGGGCTTGGTTTATAATATTCTCATGCAGGTACTAAGGTTGAATCTTCTCAGTCATATATTAGTTGTAGGAATGCTTAACCCCTTCCAAAATATCACTCACTTAAAATCCCATCAGCTAAGTTTCCTCTTGTATTTGTTTATTTTTTGGTTATTTACCATGCATTTGTGTATGTTGGAACCAGCCATGCAGTCGCTGTATTCCTTTTTTGAGAGGGCAAATGTATTTTGACAAGGTTGCTATTGGAAACACTTTTTAAATATCTCATGTGTCACATCACAATCAGCATCATAATCTGGTCAGGTGGATTGATTTCAGAAGGCAGCAGAGGGCATTGCTTACAGGGGTCGCAGACATTCAGATCATGGCAGGACTGTCATAGATGTTACTTTGTGTAGACACAAAGAACAATGTGATTGGAGAGATCAGTCTTCAATTAGCTGTATTTTCTAGGAGGCTACCTTTACTTAGCCTCGCAACATGGGCCGTAGCTTTGGCACTAAATCTGCACAAACACCTGGCTTAAGTGTTATGACGGACTGACTATTCAACCAAACCATACAAATGACCAATTCCGTACGAAAGCGTGAACTTCAGTGTTGAACTGAATCAACCAACCTCCTCAATCCAAATGGTGAGTTTGTTCAGAAAGACAAAAGGCAGAAGTTAAGGTATTTGTACCATAACTACTCCGTTTAAAGGATATCTAATGGGTTCTAAAAAGAATTAATGTGGTTAGTTTGGTGGTTATAATAGGACTCAAGAGAATTAAGGGAGAGCACTGACATATTGAGAAGATTATCCCACAAAGGGCAAAAAGGGTCAAAACCTATACTTCCTATGCCTATTACCTTTTCAAGAACAATGTTAATTAACAACATTACTGAGCACTAAGTATGTGTCAGGCCTACTGCTAAGGTCTTTACAATAATTATTTCATTTCATCCTCAGAACATCCCACGAGCTAGACACAGGCATGACTCAGGTGAGGTTAGTGCACAAAATTAAAGTGGATACCAAAAATCTCAGTAATCAAAATAAATCATATTTTAATAAAATATTTTTAAAATAAAAATAAATTAAAAAATTCATAACGAATAAAATATCAGAATTCAAAATAAAGATAGGTCATTGTCTTTTGTGATCCTGTATTATCATGCAATTGAACAGTAATTTTCAATCAGCCCAAGGTTCTGGTCCTGGGGTATCATTGCACACCCTGCAGGGTAAATTTATAAGGGTTGACAATGGCTGTGAACAGATTGGACAATGCAAAGCTTTAAATATTGACATGCTTTTCTGATTGTGGAACTTAGTAACTTTTTCCACTTGATTAAAAATATTAGAGGATATTTTATAGTGTGTGTAGTAGCACACCATTTTCCTTTTTGCTTCAGGCTCGAATATGACTTGGCACAGCACTGGAAACAGATATCATCATGGTTCTTTTTTTCAAAAAATGAAGACTGAGTTTCCAGAGAAGGGAATAAACTTGCCCAAGCCTGCACAGCTAGGAAGTGGCAGAGCTCAGTTTTGAACGTAAGCAGTTTAAGTTCAAGCCTATCCTCCTAATCTGCTCTCTTAGAAAGTACAATACTCTATTAACCAGAAAATTCAAGTATCTAGCACACTTCATTCTCTGGACACTGGAGTTATTAATATGGTGTTGCTCAACTACATCCTTAACATTTTTAATTTTTAATACAATTCCTTCTAAGAAAGAAATTATACCTTTTGTAAATAGTATCCAGTGTATCTACCAATACTACTGTGAGGTAGGTATGAATACTGTGTTTGAGGGTACCACCATTAAGGAAATATTTAAATAAATGGCATTTTAAAATGCGGACCTTGATACTCTGCCTATGAGCATGCGAAAAAGGCATTAGAAAACCCTAGCATGTTCTCATCCTTTTGCAATAGGACACACTCCCTTGGCCAGACAGGGATCTCTTCTCAGGGTAAAATTTGAGAGACTCAAGTATTAAGCCATCATGTGAAAATAGTACCTTGCTTATTTTAAAAGTTAAAAACAGCACATATCTGGACATGTATATCATTTTGGCTCTGTAATAAGCTTAATATTTATTTTGCTTCTGTAAGCTGGTTTTTCTTGACCTGGGAAACAGTGGTTTTCTTTGAGCCATGAATGGTTATGTATACGAGTTTATTTAATTTTGTTTTGATGAATGAGAAGATTCTGAACAAGAGTACAATTTTGTATATGTATACATTGATGATAAGGAGGAGGAGGGAGAAGATGAGGAGTAGACAAATATTGTGCCTCTGAGAAAATTTCAGCGTGGTTCACTGTGGTAAGGAAAACCATCATACCATCAGCTCTGGGAAGTCCAGCTCTAGGACTCCCTAAATTATATTACAAATCACAAAAAGAGAGGAATTGGGAACTTACCTTTTCTTTTTTAACATCTGTTTTGCTGCAATGTTTTTTGTTGTTGTTTTTTGTTTGTTTGTTTGTTTGTTTGAGATGGAGACTGGCTCTGTCACCCAGGCTGGAGTGCAGTGGCGCGATGATCTCGGCTCACTGCAAGCTCCGCCTCCCAAGTTCACACGCTGCAATGTGTTTAAAGTTACAAATGTATTCTCTACAGCTACTTTCATTCATTAACTCTTGTATGGATTGATTCATTTATTCATTCACACTTTAAGACCGCACATATATAAAATACTATAGTATGCACTGAAGAAACAAGAAAGAAATTACATAGTTTCTGCCCTTAAGAACCAGATATGATGACAAGTATTTGTAATGACAATAATGTGTGTATACACAAAATAAAATGGGGCCACATCACAGTTGAAGAATAGTCTGCTAGGTATATTAAGGAAGGCTTCCAAGAAGGAGTTACGTTTAGGCTCAGGTTTAAAATGATAAATAGAAGTTTGCCAATTGAGTAATGAGAACATGCAAAACATAGAAAATGCAAAAACACAGATGCCAAGAGAACATGGCATGTTTGGGGAGTAAGTAGTTCAGCGTTGCTGAACCATAAAAAGTAACAAAGAAAAATGTAGAAATAAGGTGGTAGAGCTAGACAGAGGCCAGACTGATAGATATGCAGGGTTGCCATTCACATGGCATATTTGCATAGCCTTTATTCTGGAGAAACTGGGCAATAATTGAAGAGTTTTGCCAGGAAAGAGATATCATCAGATGGGAATGGTGAAAGACCACTCAGGTTTTATATAGAGTGTATATCAGAGGGATAAATACAAATACTGATGATCTAGGCTTTTTTTCTTGTTTTTAATTTTCAGGACCTCTATCTTCTTCCTTCAATTAAAGCTTCGTAATTAAAGAATGTGAATTTGGTTGTTTCAAAATTGTTTCATTTGATAGTTTGATATACTAAAACACATGCTGGCAAATCATGTCTGATAATCTTACAAACATTTGCAATTTTTAATTATTTTGCCATATGCAGATTAGTTCAGTAGAATGAAGCTCATTTTCATGCTTTGACTGAATCAAGAAAAAATATGATCATGTTGCCAAAAGGCCAGCCATATGCATTTTTGACCACAGAGAAGGGAATATGTGTTTCTTGTAAATATGAGCATTTTTTATTGTGTTCATATTCCTTTTAGGACCTTGCATTCAAATGCATGCCCTCCAAAAAGTTTAATTTTAGGTGGAAGCCCTCATTAATCTTCCTCCAACTAGCCATGGTTCCGTCTATGACAGTTGGAATTATTTCCTGGTGTTTCAGCACAATTCTGATAGTTTTCAATGTACTTACTATCAAAGGTTCGAAGTATGATGTCTCCTGATTAGCCAACATTCTTCTTTACAAACAGTCAGGTGAGATAGCATAGCAAAGACAACAATCCATTTCTATTCGGATCATTATAAAATTGTACTTAAAAGTATCTTCTGTCTTTGCAGAACAATGTTATTCTAGGAGTCTGTGCTAGAATAAAATCCTAACACAAAGGCTGTCTTAAAATGCTGAACCCAGAAGAATTTGGCATAAATAAGACATAGAGTTAGCTGACATGAGATATTACATGTATTCCATTGTTGATGAGGACAAAACTGGGCCACTATTGTCACAGGTGAAAAGTCTTTTCCAAAGTCTGCTCTGGTGCTTGTTAGATAAGGGGCTGCCTTGGTCTGAGTAACCTGAACAAGATTTATACACATTACTGAAATTGACTCCTGTGTACCGCCCGTCCTTGCTCACTAGGATTAACAGTGAAAGGGCAGCATGAGAGATATCAAGTGTGGAAACCTCAAACAACCTTCAGGGAAGTGCTAGGAGGCTGCTGAGGAGAAAACAGCCTTATGAATCTACTCTTTTACTTGTGACAGGTAGCAGCCTCTCTCCTGCACCCAGAATAGACCCCAAATTGCTCTTTTGTCCTGGGCAGGAACTTAAGTTAGTTGGAGGAACTTTCCATTTTAAAATGGTTAAAATACATTAAGTAAGCCAGAGTTCTGTCATCCTCTCAACAAAGAGTGAGATGCTTTACACAAACACACACACACATACATGCGTGCGCACACACACACATGCACACACAAATCACAGAATCAAATGATGCTCCTTAGTGTGAAATTTTTTAATACACTATTGTGCCACAATCGCAGGGAAAGAATGCCTTTATGGAAAGCTGGAATTTATACTTGCTTAGTGTATGCTTTTACTGCATGGGGATCCTCTCTTGTATGCTCTTACTTGGTGACAATTCAGCTCATGTCTGTGCTCCTAGGGACTGAGAGATTTAAGTCCCTTTATGATCTATGCAGAAATTATCTCTTCTTCCAAACCATTGAATATAGTGCGTGGGTGCAATGGCTGCCTTCCAGTGAGCTGAAAAGCTCTCATGACTTGGCATACAATCTTTCCCTTGGCCCTTCAGTAATGGCATTTCACTTAATACAATATGCCCCTAACTGAGTTTTAGTGATTTCAAATGAATTTAGTCTCCTTATCAATATCCTCTATTTGGTGGTGTGTTTGCTCTTCAGTGTGCTGTGCCAATAAATCTAGCACAAGTGCTGCCTCCTTCCCTCTCAATTGTCTGGCCTCTCTCTATGAAAGCAAACACCAGGCAGCAGAAAAAGAGGCTCTCAAAAAACTTGTCTGTATCATAAATGTAAATATCAATAAACTCAGGAGGTTGACAAGGGCATGCTCTAATGGATTTGGCCATGTTGTTAGCTGTTTTACAAGCAAGATGCTGGAATACTAGGAAGCCCAAGCAGCTTGCTTGCAGTGCTAAAAGAACATGTCAAAAATTTAATCCAGAAAAATTGTTGGTGTGTTCAGAAACAGAACTCAATGAGTCCCATCATGAGGCAAGACAGCACAATCCTAGAAGGAAAGATGATGCATCTTGCAGGGTCTATCTGTAGGTTCTCCATGATCTGTATAGAGAAATCAGGTGGCAAGTGATTTTTAAAAATATTATTTTCCAAGCTGGAAGATTCTAAGAAAACTCTTTTCACTCTGTTTTGTTTTGTTTTTGCTTATGTTTTAGTATGCTTTCTTCTCTTTTTTGATCTCTATTTTTATTTTTTTAGATACATAATATGTACAAACATTTATGGGGTACATGTGACTTTTTGTTACATGCATACAATATGTAAAGGTCAAGCTAGGTTATTTAGGATATCCATCACCTCAAATATTTATGATTTCTATTTGTTGTATTTTAAGTCCTCTCTTCTAGCTATTTTGAAATATACAATACATTGTTGTTAACTGTAGTCATGCTATTCTGCTATCAAACGTTAGAACTTATTCCTTCTATCTAATTGAATGTACCTGTTAACCAACCTCTCTTCATCCCCTCACTCCTTCACATACACACCCTCTCAGCCTCTGGTAACTATCATTCTACTCTCTACTTTGGCAAGATCAACTTTTTTAGCTCACACATATGAGTAAGAACATTGCAATATTTGTCTTTCTGTGCCTGGTTTATTTCTCTTAATATGATGACCTGCTGTTCAATTCATGTTGCTTCAATTAGAATTTTATTTTTTAATGGCCTCATGGTATTCCATTATGTGTATATACCACATTTTCTTTGTCCATGCATCCATTGATAGACACTTAGGTTGATTCCATATCTTTGCTATTGTGCACAGTGCTGCAATAAACATGTGAGTGGCAGGGAGGTATCCCTTTGATACACTGATTTTCTTTCCTTTGGATAAATACCCAGTAGTGGGATTGCTAGTTCATATGATAGTTCTATTTTTGGTTTCCTTGAGAAATCGCCACACTGTATTTCATAATCATTGTACTAATTTACATTCTCATCAATGCATAAGAGTTCCCTTTCCTCCATATCCCCACCAGCAACTATTGTATTTTGTCTTTCTAGAATAGTCATTCTTAACTGGGAAGGATGATATCTCACTGTGGTTTTGATTTGTATTTCCCTGATGTTTAGTGATGTTGAACATTTTTTAAATATACCTGTGGGTCATTAGTGTGTTTTCTTTTGAGAAATATCTATTCTGATTTTTGCCCACATTTTAGTGAGATTATTGATTTATATTACTGGTGAGTTATTTTGAGTTCCTTGTATATTTTGGATATTAGCCCCTGTCAGATGAATAGTTTGCAAATATTTTCTCCCATTCAACAGGGTGTCTCTTCACTCCGTTAACTGTTTCCTTTACCGTGCAGAAGTTCAGTTCAATATAGTCCCATTTGTCTGTGTTTGTTTTTGTTTGCTAACTTTTGAAGTCTTGACTAGGCAAATATCCTGAAGAGTTCCCCTGTGTTTTCTTCTAATACATTTATAATTATAGGTTTTTACACTTAAATCTTTAATTCATTTTGAATCTACTTTTATATATGCTGAGAGAAAGGAACTCAATTTTATTCTTCTGCATATAGAGATCCATTTTTTTTCCAGAACCATTTATTGAAGAAAGTGTCTTTTCCCCTGCATGTGTTTTTGGTGCCTTTGTTGAAAATCTTTTGGCTGTAAATACATGAATTTATTTCTGGGTTCTTCAATCTATTCCATTGGTCTGTGTGTCTGCATTAATTTCAATACTATGCTGTTTTGGTTACTATAGCATTGTAATATATTTTGAAGTCAGGTAATGTGATACCTCCAGCTTTGTTCCTTTTGGTTATGATTGCTTTGTCTATCTGGGCTTTTTTTTTGCTTCCATGCACATTTAGGATTGTTCCTCTATTTCTGTGAAAATTACCATTGGTATCTTGATAGGGATTGTATTTAATCTGTAGATTGCTTTGGGTAGTATTCTAATTTTAATATTATATTTTTTCTAATCCATGAGGATGGAATGTCTTCTCATTTGTTTGTGTCTTCTTCAATTTTTGCATCAGTGTCATGTAGTCTTCCTTGTACAAACATTTTTAAACATTTTTGAAGAGATGGACTCTCACTATGTTGCCCAAGCTAGTCTTGAACTACTGGCCTCAAGTGATCCTCCCCTGTCAGCCTTCCAAAGAGCTGGGAATATAGGCATGAGCAATTGTGCCCAACCAAGCTTTTTACTTTCTTGGTTAAATTTATTCCTAGGCCTTTTATTTTACTTTTTATAGCCATTATAAATTGGATTGACTTATTGATTTCTTTTTCAGCTAGCTTATTACTGGTGTGTAGAATTGCTACTGATTTTGTGTGTTGATTTTGTATCCTGCAACTTTACTGAATTTTTTTTTTATCAGATCTAAGTGGTTTTTGGTGGTGTTTTTAGTTTTTTCTCAGTACAAAATTATGTCTTCTGCAAAGAAGAACAATGTAACGTCTACTTTTCCAATTTGGATGCCTTTTATTTCTTTCTCTTGCTTCATTGGTCTAGCTAGGATTTCCAGTAGTATGTTGAATAGGAGTGGTGCAAATGGGCATCCTTGTCTTGTTCTAGTTCTTAGAAGAAAGGATTTCAGCTTTTCTCCATTCGGTATGATGTTAGCTGTGGACTTGTCATATATGGCCTTTATTACGTTGAGGTATGCTCTTTCTATGGTAGTTTGTTGAGAGTTTTTCTTTTATCATTATGAAGAGACATTGCATTTTGCCAAATAATTCTTCCGTGTCTATTGAAATGATAAGGTTTTGTCCTTCATTCTGTTGATGTATCAGATTCATTGATTTGTCTATGATGAGCCATCTTTGCATTCCTAGTGTAAACTCCACTTGATAATGGCATATTATCTTTCTGATGTGCTGTTGGATTTGGTTTGCTAGCATTTGCTGGGGACTTTTGTGTCCATGATAAACAAGAATATTGAATTGTAGCATTCTCTTTTTTTTTGTTGTGTCTTTGGTTTTGATATCAGGGTAATGCTGTCCTCATAAAAGGAGTTAGGGATAATTCTTTTCTCTTCCATTTTTTTTGGATATTTTCAAGAGAATTCATATCAGTTCTTCTTTATAAGTTTGGCAGAATTTGGCAGCGAAGTCATCCCATCCTGGGGAGACTTTTTATTACTAATTCAACCTCATTATTCACTACTGATCTGTTTAGGTTTTCTATTTCTTTCTGACTTAATCTTGCTGGGCTATATGTGTCCAGGAATTTATTCATTTCCTATAGATTTTCCAGTTTCTTATCACATAGTTTTTCATAATAGCCTCTGATGATCTTTTATATTTCTGTGGTATCAGTTGCTATGTCTCCTTTTTTGTTTGTTTGTTTGTTTGTTTTTCCTTTGGTTGATTTGGGACTTCTCTCCTTTTTTCTTAGTTTCAGCTAGCAGTTTATCAGTTTTGTTTACTTCTTGAAAAAGAACACTTTTCATTTTGTTGATCATTTGTATGCTTTTTAGTCTCGATTTTGCATAGTTCTGTTTAACGTACATGTATGTATAGTTTCCAAAGTTTCCCTTGTTATTGACTTCTAATTGTATTTCATTGTGGTATGATAAGATACTTGATATGATATTGATTTTCAAAAATTTTAAAGACTTGTTTTGTGGCCTAATGTTGTAGTCTAAACTAGAGCGTTCTGTGTGCTGATGAGAAGAATCTGTATTCTGTAGCTGTTGGATAAAATATTCTGTAAATGTCTGTTAGGTCCATTGGTCTAAAGTGCAGTTTAAATCCCGTATTTCTTTGTTGCTTTTCTGTGTAGATGATCTGTCTAATGCTGACAATGGGGTGAATGCTGAGAATAGAGTCGATCTCTGTTTTTTTTTTTTTTTTCAGTCTAATATTTGCTTTATATATCTGAGTGCTCCAGTGTTGGGTGCATATATATTTAGAATTTTTATATGCTTCTGCTAAATTTATACCTTTATAACTCTATAATCATCTTTTCTGCCCCTTTTACTGTTTTCAACTTAAAGTATCTCTTATCTGATATAAGTATAGTTACTCCTGCTCAGTGTTGGTTTCTGTTTGCATGGAATATCTTTTTGCATTCCTTTACTTTTAGTTTATACGTGTCTTTACAGATGAACTGAGGTTTTGTTTATTTGTAGACAGCATACTGTTGGGGCGTGCTTTTTGTTTTCTCTTATATCCATTCGGCTGGTCTATATGTTTTACGTGAAAAGTTTAATCTGTTTATATGCAGGGTTAATATTGATATCTGTGGATTTATTCCTGTCGTTTTGTTAATTGTTTTCTGGTTGTTTTATATATATATCCTGTGTTCCTTTCTTTCTCTCCTATTGTTTATCATTGCAGTTCACTGGTTTTCTGTAGTGGTAACATTTGAGTTCTTTCTCTTCTCCATTTATGTATTTGCTTTGCCAGTGAGTTTCATACTTCCATGTGTTTTATTGATGGTAGATACTGTCCTTTTGCTTGCAGGTGTAAGCATTTCTTGCAGGGCTAGTCTAGTGGTAATGAATTCCCTCAGTTTTTGCTTGTCTGGGAAATACTTTATTTCTCCTTCATTTTTGAAGGGTAACTTTCTTGGGTATAGTATCATTGACTGACAGGATTTTTTTTTCCTTTAGCACTTTGAATATATTATTCCATTATTTCTGGCCTATAAGGTTTCTGCTGAGGAATCTGCTGTTAGTCTAATGTGGGTTCTTTTATATGTGACTAGAAAATTTACTCTTGCTGTTTTAGAATTCATTCATTGTCTTTGACTTTGGACAATTTGAACATAATGTGCATTGGAGAAGATTTCTTTGGATTGTATTTATTTGAGAATGTTGCATCTTGCTGTATCTGGATGTCTAACCTGGATATGAGAAGTGGGAAGTTTTCAGTTGTTATTTTTTTGAACAAATTTTCTATGCCTTTGCTATTCTCTTTACCTTCCCAAACACCCAAATTTCAATATTTGGTTGCTTTATGGTATCCCATGTGTCACATAGGCTTTGTTTATTCTTATTTATTTACTTATTTTTATCTGACTGGGTTATTTCAAAAGATCTGTTTTCAAGTTCTGAAATTCTTTCCTCCACTTAATCCAGACTATTGCTGAATTTCTCAATTGTGTTTTTAAAAATTCATTCAATAAATCCTAGCATTTTTATTTTTTTAAACAATATCTGCTTTTTTGGTGAACGTCTTATTCATATTATGAGTTTTTTTTCTGATTTGCTTTTCTGGTTTATCTGTGTTCTTTTGTGTTCCACTAAACTACTTTGATATCATTATTTTGAATTTTTTTAGGTATTACATAATTTTTTACTGGAATCGATTGCTAGAGAATTCTTGTTTTTCTTTGAACGTGTCATATTTCCTTGCTTTTTCATGTTTATTGTGTCCTTATATTGACATCTGTACTTTTGATATAATAATTGCTTCTTCCAATTTTGGGGATTGGCTTTAGTAGGGAAAGACATTTTCCCATAAATGTATCTATGGCTTTGGTTGGGTAGATCACTTTGACTTTGTTTCTGGATACTTGCAGTAATGTAGGTTCTCTATGATTTCTCAAGCTGTAAACAGCATCAGTGGTGTCTGCAATTTCCTCAGTGGCTTAGGCTGCAATTGTTGGTGGAGGCTGTGATGAGGCTTTGCTGGGAATGGGGATGTCCGGTGGGCCATTTCTTGGGCCCCAGTGATGGCAGCAGAGGGCTGAGCATGCCTGTCCTTGGCACCACCTCACAGTGTAGAGTCATTTATGTTAGAGGCCCAAGAGAACTGATTCTTGGACCTCCAGGAGGCTTGCCCAGGTACTGGCAGTGGCAGTGGTGAACTGGGTGGGTGGACAAGACCTCAGGTCCCTGGGCAGAATCCATGGTGTGGGCAATAGTGGCAGTGGTTGTAGGACAACCCTTGGATTCTCCAGCAGCATGTGCTGGTGTTAGCAGCTCTTGCTATAGCATGGGTGAGTCAGTCCTCAGACCCCCAGGTGGTACATGCAGGTGGCTACCAGCAATAGTAGTGGTGGTAGACTAGATGGGCTCATCCTCAGAATCCCAGAGGAATACACAGATGCCAGCAGTGGTGGATGGAGCAGGGCAATCCCCAGGCCTTTGCATAGTGTGCTTGGCTGCTGGCAGCAGGTGTTCTGTGCCTATTGTTGAGCTCTCTGGTGGTATGCATGTTCACTCAAGGTGACCAGTGGGGCAGGGTAATACCCAGACCCACAAATAGTGTGCTGGGCACTGACAAGTGAAGAGTATTGCCCGACTGGGCAAACATGCCCTCAGGCACCCTGGCAGTGCACATAGGTACAGGCTGTGATGGGCACAGTGGGGCTATCCTCAGGTCCCCATGCAGTATGCTCAGAAGGCAATAGAAGTAGTCACAGTGGGCAAAGAGAGCCTGTCCTTAGAGCATGTGCAAGAGGGCATGGCCCTGCTGCTGATGGGGGCAGTGTTGCTGTCAATGGCAGCAGCCCCAGGCAGGTGACTCTCTGGCTCTGGGAGCACATACTTTGGTTCCCTTTGACTCAGGGACAGCCTCCCTGCTGTACTTCATCACCTATTACCCAGAGTGTAGGATACTCTTTAGACTAGAGTGCTGGAGTCCCTATCATACTCCTGGGTTCAACTGGCATTGCACTGCTGCAGCCCTCTGGGTGGACACAAGGGGATATCAGTGAGGCTCCAGGGATGTGGAGATTCAGGGGTTGTTGGGCCCCAGGACAGGATGCAGTAGGTGGGGTTGGGCTCTCAAAATGGTACCATACTGCAGGTACTTGTGTTTCGAGGAGCGTGTGGGACCCAGCGTGAACTTCTTCTTAAAACAATGCCATTAAACATTTTCCAGGCAGCTCCCTATACTAGTTTCAGCACCCTCAATGGTCGAGAGACCCTCCCATGGCTAGGACTGCTGGAATCCACAGTGTAAAGGTGGACTTCTGGGGATGATATATTTTACTCTTTCCCCAAATGGGGAGCTTCTCCAGGCACTCAGTTGATCCCAACAAGGCTGCTGCCTTGCTTCCCTCTCCTTTCCTGCCTCATGTGTTTTCCATCACTTCTCTGCTGAATTCTAATGCTCTCTCAGGTCCTCTATTCAATGTGTGATTATCTACTCACTATTTTGGTTCTTTGTGGAGGAGGTGAGTGTTTTGTGCCTCTAGGTCTTGTAGCCTATCAGTGCAATGGAGGGTCTAGGTCTCTGTTCCCACAATACCTTGGACCTTCTGACAAATAGATGTTTTCCTTTTATTGGTAAGTATTCAGTGGAATATTGTTTCCTTTTTAAGATCTTATACCAACTAACAGTTTCCTTTCTGGATAGTCTGCATGCAGACAGGCTGACCTCCGGAATGCTGCAGTTAGACTTGCCCAGTTATGGAGGCAAACAATTCCCAGGATCACCAGAGGGAGTTGATCAGTTAAAAACCCAGGAAAGCCTAAGATGTAGTTCCAGTGTGAGAGTCAGCAGGCTCAAGACTCAGGATGAGCTGATGTTTCAATTAAAGTACAAAGGCTGGAAAAAGCTAATGTCCCAGTTTGGAGGCAGCCAGGCAGGAACTCTCTTCTTTTTTAAATTAAACTTTTCATTTTGAGATGATGATAGATTCACATGCAGTTGTAAGAAATAAGATAGCAAGAACTCCTGTGTCCTTTCCCTAGCTATTCCACACATTTTTTTTTTTTTTTTTTTTTTGAGATGGAGTCTCCCTCTGTCACCCAGGCTAGAGTGCAATGGCGCGATCTCGGCTCACTGCAACCTCTGCCTCCCTCTTTCAAGTAATTCTCCTGCCTCAGCCTCCCAAGTACCTGGGATTACAGGTGCACACCACCATGCCCGGCTAATTTTTGTATTTTTAGTAGAGATGGGGTTTCACCATGTTGGTCAGGCTGGTCTGGAACTCTTGACCTCGTGATCCACCCACCTTGGCTTCCCAAAGTGCTGGGATGACAAGCGTGAGCCACCAGACCCAGCCAGTAATGTCTAAAAATGTAGTAAAATATAACAACCAGTATTTTGAAATTAATTTAGTTAAGATACAGATGTTTTCATCATACAAGGGTGCCTCATATTGTCCTTTTATAGCCACGTCTACTTACCTTCCATCACCACCTCTTCTTAGCCCTTGAAAAAAGCTAATCTTTTTCCATTTTTATAACTTTGTCAGTTCAATAATTTATATATGTGAAATCTTGGGATTGAGTTTTTTCACTTAGCATAATTATCTGGAGATTCATCCAAGTCGTTACATATGTCAATGGTTTGTTTCTTTTTATTGTTAACTAATATTCCATGGTAGGGACACACCAAGTTAGTTTAACTGTTCAACTGATGAAGGACATTAAAGTTGTGTCTAGTTTCAGGTTATTAAAAAGAAAACTATAAACAGTTGTGAATTGATTTCTGGGTAAGCATGTTTTTATTTCTCTAGGATACATGTTCAAGAGTGTAATTGCTGGGTCATATGGTAGCTGCATGTTCAGAATTTTAAGACACTGCCAAGCTATTTTTCATGATCCCTGTACCACTTTACATTTCTACCAGCAATGAATGAGTGATCTAGTTTTCCACAGCCTCTTCAGCATTTGGTGTTGTCACTAATTATTTTACTTAGCTACTTTGATAGGTGCGTAGTAATATCTTATTGTGGTTTAATTTGTATTTCTCTAATGGCTAATGATGTTGAACATCTTTTCATGTGCTTATTTTCCATCTGCATACTCTTTTCTCTGTTTTGTTAATTTTCTAATGGCATTTTTTTAAATGTTGAGTTTTCAGAGTTCTTTAAGTATTCTAAATAATCATCCTTTACCAGATGATTTTCAAATATTTATCATCCTTTCTCCTGCCTCAGATGGTTTTGCAAATATTTTCTCCTAATCTGTAGCTTGTCTTTTTATTCTTTTAACAGGGTCTTTCACATAAAAAAAGTCTTCATTTTTTATAAAGTCTAATCAATATCTGCTTACATGAAGTGTGATTTTGCTGTCAAGTCAAAAACACTCTTTACTTAGACATAGATCTAGAAGATTATCTTCTGTTTTTTTCTAAAAATTTATGATTTTATATTTTACATTCAATTATATGACCCATTTTCAGTTTTTATTTGTGTAAGGAGTTAGACTTAGGTAAAGGTTTATTTTTTTAAACAAGGTATGTTGAATTTCCCCAGCGCCACTTGTTGAAAAGTCTATTTTGACTCCATTGAAGGCTTTTGCCCCTTTGTCAAAATCAATTGGGCATATTTGTGTGGGTCTATTTCTGAGTTCTGTATTCCAGTCCATTAATCTGTGTCTCTATTTTCTTTGCCAATTACATGTACCTTCATTACTATAGCTATATAATAAGTCTGGAAATCAAGTAGAATGCTTTCTTCCACTGTATCCCTTTCAAAATTGTTTTAGCTATTGTAGTTGTGCAGCTTTCTTCTTGCCTCCATGATTTTTGACAATAAATTTTGCCATTCAATTTTTTTTTCACTCTATAGGTAAGGTGTAATTTCTCCCCTGATATTATCAAGATTTTTTTTTTTTGTCTTTAGTTTCAGAAGTTTATTATGATGTGTCTTGGTGTGAATTCCTTTGACTTTACTTTATGTGGGGCTTGCTTAGTGTTTTGAATCTTCAGGCTTATGTCTTTTGTCAAATTTTGGAAATCTTTAGCCATGATTTCTTTGAGAAGTGTTTAACCTTACCTCTTTCTCCCCTCCTTCTGAAACTCTAATGGCATGAACATTTTTTTTTTTTATAGTCTTACAGATCCCTGAGACTCTGTTCATTTTCCTTTTCCAGTCTGTTTTCTCTCTGTTCTTCACAACTTAAGTCATTTGTATTGTTCCATCATTAAGTTTAGTAATTCTTTCCTTTGGCCTTTTATTCTGTTATTGAGTACATCCACTGAATTTTTAATTTCAGCTTAGAATTTTTATTGTATTTTTCAGTTCTAAAATTTCCATCTGCTTCTTCTTTATATTGTCTACTTATTTGCCAAGACTTTGTTTCTTTGCTGTGTCTTTATTTTTTTCATTGTTTCACGTGTGCTTGTAATTGTTCATTGAAGCACTTTTGATGATTGCTTTAAAATCTTTGTCAAGTAATTCTAACATCTCTTCTTTTTGTTGGCATCTACTCATTGTCATTTTTCCTTCGGTTTGATATCTTCTGGCTTCTTAGTATAACGTATAACAAGTAATTTTCAATTGAATCATTGACATGTTGGGTGTTATATCATGAGTGAATTTTACTTAAAACTTTTCTTTTGGCTGACTTCTCTGGCAGTGCTCTAATAGGAAAATGAGAGTGCTGCCTTATTACTGCCATGTTGGGATAGAAATTCAGTTCTTCACTCACCTTGCTTTCACAATCAACATGGGCAGTATGCTTTATTATACTCCATTACTGCTGGGTATGGGTAGGCATTCTGGCTCTCCACTATGTCTCCACTGATACTCCCCTGGCTGGCAGGGGATGGAGTGCCTCCTTACTGCCTCCCACATGGCTTCCACTCACACCGAGTAGGTAGGGAAATCTCATTACTCCTGGATGAAAGTCATGACTTTCCGCTATTCCTGCTCTAAAAGCCTTCCCAGTGGAGAAATGAGGAGCGGTCAGAAATTTCCCTACTTCTGGTTGAGTGTGGCGCTCTAGGCCATGTAGTCTCTACCTATCCTGCTTAGGGAAGTGTTACAGTTTGCTTCATATATGTTGTCCAGGGGTTTAGTTTTATTTAGTGGAAAGAATAGGGAAAAGTGTATCTACTTCCCAGAAGTCCTCCCACCTGATTCTGCTTTAATGTCATCTGAAGGTCTGCATTTAAGCATGGCTTCCCATGATTTTGAATTAAAGTCTGTTTCCAAAAAAAAAAAAAAGTGTATCTCCCACCCATGGTTTATATGATACCCAAATCTTTCAAAATAAATTTCAAACATTTGTCTTTTCTGTCAGGCAAACCATGTATCAGCTGCTCTAGAAAGGGTAGTAGTTCAACCATTAAGAGGTACTCACATCTGAGGACTAATCAGTTGATCAGATCAGTGAATTTCAAACTGTTCCAGACAGCTTTGAACTTGAGGATCTAAGCGCGGAGCAGGCCTAACAACAAAGCATTTTTTAAAATGCAAAAATTATTATGCTTAATACATTTTTTAGAAAGTTAATATTAAAAATACAATCAAAAGAAAATTAACAATACAAATGTAAATATTGTGCAAATATTTTCATGATTTCATAACTTCCTGCCTTTGGAGATTGAGTTTGGAAAAGCTCTAGTTTGCTTTGATGCAACAGGAGAATTATCTAGGAAACTTTACTTAATTAAGAAATCCTTTATGTATCACCTTTTCTAGTTAGTGAATGCCTTCACCATTTATAAAACATGCTGAAGAGAGAGCATATATTTAGCAAGATTATGGCTTCAAAGGGAAATGTTCTCTCCCCACAAAGAAATTCAATAATTTTAAAGACTAAAAATTAAAAACAGCAACAATAAAACAATAGTAGCATTAAAAAAATCATAGGTCATTCAACTAAAGAATCAAAATTACTTTTTTGGTAGCTTATAAATTCCTTAAAATTTTTGGTAGCTTATAAATTTCTGAAAATTTTCAGAAAGAAAAATGGATTCAGTGATTCACTTTTTTTTTTTTTTTTTTTTTTTAGTTTACACTTTTAAAATTCCAGAGCCTCATCAAATCCCCAATACTTATATCTTACTTTAATCAACCTTATGCAAGGATAAAATTCACTTTTCAAAGGGTAATTTTACCTTAAAGTTAGTTTCAACTTTCTGACCTCAACATTCCACCAAAATGTTTATTTTTTTATTCCTAAAAACCTGCACCTAAAAACATTCATGTAAAATACTTTTTCTTATGCCAAATAAGCTTTTATTTTTTTTTTTAATTTTTAAGAAAAGGCTGAAATGAATGTTAGATTTTATTTGTAAGAATTATTTTCTGATCTGTCAGGTTTATTTTTTTTTTTTTACTTTAAAGTCAGGCATTTTTAATAAAAATAATAGAGGGAGACCAGGATCTAGTGACTAGTCTTAAAGAAGCTTTTTTAATATTTGTGGTAAACATTAAAATGCCAATGGCAACACAGACAGGTAGATGCACTGCGCCACCAGCAGTGTTATCTATAGGAAGGAAAATGCTTGTCATTGGTGACCTCTCCCTTGTTCTCTTTGATCTCTTTAGGTCTCATAATCCACATTCGTTTGGCAGCATTTGAAAATACTAATGATCTTCTCCTCCTAGACATTCTCTACCTACCCTGACACATTTCATTCTCTTGGTTCTTTTCTTACCCCTCAGCTTTGTGAGGTTTTTGTCCTGTCTTCATGCTTTATTTTCATCCTAGAGAATCTGTTCTTGTTGTCTCCATGTCTCTCACATTCAATATGTTTTTTAAGTCTTATTTATCATTTTTTAATAAAAAAATGCATTTTCATGGTTCACAAGCAAAAAAAAAAAAAAGTCACAAGGTATATACTAACAAGATTCTCTTCCAATCTGTCCTTATTTTTCCCGTTTTTCCTTTCCATTATGTATGACTACCTTTATCAGTTTTGTATATTTCTTGTGTGTTTTTTTTCAGATGCCAGTAAATAAAATATATATTCTACTTTCCCAAACTTTTTTACACAAAGGGTCATGTACTTCATGCACTATTCTACTCCATGCCTTTTTTTTACTTAAGTATATAGTCTGGTAATTGTTTCATATTGCTACACCTTTCCAATAACTGCATAATGAGTCCTTTTGTTATTATATCCTAGTTTACCTGACCATTCCTCTACTGATGAACATTTCATTTGTTTCCAATATATTGCTCTTGCAAATATCACTGTAATTGATAGCATATATCATTCCAAACATGTAGGGGTGTACAATGAAAGAGTGGGCCAACGGCTTGCTTTTCTTCTTCTATAAGCCCTAATAAGAGTTTTATCACTCTTAATAAAACTCCAGGCTGCAACTTATCTCTGTTTTCAAAATGTATCCCTTATTTATATCTTGTGCTCCCGAATGTGCCCAATTTTCTCTCTCAAAATACCAACTACTTTCTAGGTATTGGTACTTGAACATTCCATTGGCATTTTACATTTGTCAATTATCAAATTCTCCTTTTCTTTGTTCATTATCAAACCTGGTGCTTCTGTTGTTGCTGGGCATGTGTGAGTTTTTTATCTACTATATAGATGTTATATGTGTATGTATTTTTAGTATTTTCTTTTAATTCCTCTCCCTTAACTGCAAACTTGTTCTGCAACAGCATGAAATCTGCATGGTAGGTCATTTCCTAGGCTTTTCACAACCTGTCTTTTTCTTTATCTCGGGGCTGAGCAAGACTGTAATGGAATAAAACGGGCTGATGCTTTGAAGGCAATACAAGCTAAAATGTGATGACTTCACATTTTGTAAATTAGATGTCTCTCTGTTACCAGGAGTTTAAAAATGAATATCCATAAAAAACAAATTTCTCACTCATAGACGCTACTCAATTAAATGACCAGTACTAAATTAAACTTTTTGCCTTTTCAGTTTATTTTGGCTCTTGTGTCATCTGTTAACTCAAAAACACATTTAATTAACTTTTGGTCATACATTTGATGGTGGGCACATCATTTCACTGCTATAAAATGCTGTGAAATAAATAATTGGTATGGAATTAACGGGACAATTCAAGTGATAAGCTACCAGGTACATTTAATTTTCATTGGGAATGTTAAACTTTCAAGAAAACCGTTAGTTCTGGCTACCATGTTGAGTTTTGTCTATTTTGTTCTATTTTACTTATTTAGTTCCAAATAACCAAAATCAACTTTTTTCAAAAAATCTATTAAATTTTAATGAAATTACCTTAGTTTATCAGTTAGACTGAGCCTTTGTCCAAAATCAGAGGCATATCTAAGCCTTCTTGAAGAAAGTCATGACTATAACGATTTTGCCTAATTTTATCTGCTTGCAACACTTCACCTGTATTTGTCATTTTGTAGAAGTCAGATCTCCTTCATCACTTGCTCTTTGCAGAGTTAATTTGAAAAGCATGAAATATCTAGAGGTAAAACTACAACATACATATCCCATGCTGTGTACAAAGTAGATTATATCTCAAGCTTTCTGATATAGTGATCTCTGTAGAAAACATGAAAATAAAACATAAATTGATTAAACAGCGATAACTAAAAAGGTTTAAACAATGTTCTAGAATACCCTAGTTACTTTGTAGCTATCTAAGATAGCATCAGCCAACTAGATGTGAATTTTGAGAACACAGGGCAACTCTGGTAAAATAGACTTTTTCTGTTTTAATGTAGTGGATGTTGGTTTGTGATTCTGCAATGGATAGCTCTGTTTACGATAAAACTTCCGCCAGGAACAACTATATTAGTAATATATTTAACAGCATCCTTTTTATTATTGGGTGTCAGAGAAACTAACTTGTCAGTAATAAGAGATTGAAAATCATGTGTTTCCAGCAATTTTAATAATACAGGGGCATATATAGGTTTGGAAAATCATCTGCCTATGAAGAAGTGGAATATTTAACAATATTAAAATACTTACATTTGATCTCTTTGACTGTAAAAATAAATAAATCCTAAATTCTGCCATTTGATAAAATTAACTAAGCAAGAGTCACATACCTGATAAATATATACACACACATAAGCCTGTGTGTGTGTGTGTGTGTGTGTGTGTGTGTGTATGTTGGCTGACCAGTTTTCAGCTTAAAAACAGTTCAAGTTACAACTGATTTAGAAGTACTGATACCTCCTCTATGACAGCAGTACAAACAATCACAACATTGTATGTTAGGTGCTTGATAAAAATACTACACTAAATCAATTCTTATATCGGTCAGTTACAATGAGGGAAAACAGTACCACCACAATTTTAAAATGACAGTGCTACAGCAAACCAGTTATAATATGCCTGAGTTACTACTGAAAGAAATAGATTTAGAGTATTATGAAAATATATGCTTTCTTAAGTGTTGTGAATTATACTGAATAATTCTGAACACCTCTTTCACTGAACTAATGAATCAAAGTAGAGCTTACTGCCTTCTCTATAGTCAGTATGTGGAGAAACGCATAAGGAAATACAGATTCAGAATACATGCTACACCATTCTCAGGGATAACAACTGTTAGGCAGTGTTTAGTTTAATGGATTAAAAAAACCTCAATTTGGTGATTCAAGACCACTTCTAATTTGGTAAGGTACCTAAAAATGTGGTTTGGAAGACTTTAGAGACTGGACTGGGCATGGTGTGCTATTTAAATTGAATTTATAATCTGTTTAGACTGTGCAAAATTAAGCAACATGTACACATTTCACAGCAATTGATCTTTTGAACAACATACTATTTGGGGGGTATCCTCCCTTTTCCTCTCCCTCTTAAAACCTGGAAGACGTGAAGCAGAATATTTTTAACAGGAATTAGTTCTTTCTGGCTTACATTGAAAGAGCTGCAAGATAGTAAATATTTGTGTGGTAACTGAAAAGTACTTGCTAATTGTAGAAAATTTGAAAAATAACAGAAAAATGGAAATAGGAACATACAAATTGTATACAAATGTACTACCCAGGTAAACAAATATAAACATACATACTCCAAAACACACGTGAATAAACACACACACACACACACGCAACATAATTTACAAATATAAGTTCAAATAACATACAATTTCCTTCCGGCTTATATAAAACACACAGTTTCCCCCATAATAGAATAAAAGCCATCACTTTCTAATATTTGCATCTGGGGTGTCTGTTTGGTGGAAATACTATATAATGATGTACTGTGGTGTGTCTTTTAGCAACTTCATATTAGCAGTTTGAAATCAACTATGGTGGGATCATTTCACTACAGCAATACAACAAACACTACAAACCAGAGTCGAAATTATTGTTTTGCAGATTGTTAAGTCTTAATAGAGCAATAGAGAAAATATTAATAATGCAGGTTTACATTTAAAATATGTCATGTCTAGTGGTTACATTATGAATAGTAGTAAACTTTGATCAGATAATTCTTCTACTCCACTATTTAAACAATGGATTATCCTATGTGAAGAATTTGCTTTCTTATTGAGTGACATTCTGACTTTTGTCCTTTTTTTACTCTTGTCTTATTAACTTTAAATTTAAATATCAGTCAATAACAGCCGGTTGTTAAAATTTA
The DNA here is from genome assembly GCF_000951045.1 of Mandrillus leucophaeus. Lineage (NCBI taxonomy): Eukaryota > Metazoa > Chordata > Mammalia > Primates > Cercopithecidae > Mandrillus > Mandrillus leucophaeus. The sequence continues at coordinate 1,650,987 of NW_012105886.1, forward strand.
TTAGCCTACTATTGCCCATCTCCCACACTTATACACTCACCATTACTGAATATTAATAATTCTAAAAATCATTTACTCTTTGACAAATTAAAAGTAAAATGACATTGCTGAGTAATTTTTATGTATTTATTGGATATCTCAATTTTTTGTATGCACAAATTATTTGTTTCTACTATTGTTTCACATTTCTACTCACTATAATGCTTACTGTATTAATTTGTGATAATATATTAATTTTAAGAGCTCATTTGATATTAAGAATGGTAACTCTTTTCTGAATATTTGATGAGAATAAATTTTTCTCAGTTTCCTCTTTGATATTTAATATTTATGGTATTTTTGATATAAAGTTTCTGCCTTTTTGAATGTGTAGAATGCATTTTCCTATTCCCCAGTAGTTACATATTCATCTATGTTTTCTCCTTACATTATATGACATTCATTTTATGTTTAATTTTTCAGTATATTTAGGATTTACTTTAATATTTTTTCTTCAATTTTTTCCTGATTCTAGGTATTGAATAAGCAATTACTCATTTATTATTCTGTGATCTTTCCTTTTTCATTAGCTAAATTCTTATTTTGATTAGAATTAATTTTAGAGCTATTTATTAGACACCATTGATGCATCTGCTAATTTTGACACAAATGAAAACATTACCTCAAAATCTACTAGAGAAAGTCTGAACTTGCTTCTTTTCCAGCCTATTCTTAGTGGTTTCTTTCTGTTTCTTTTTCTAGTTGTAATACTGAATATTTTTTATCAGTTTGAAAAATAAAGTATCCATTGAGACACCAAAGAACTATTTTTAAATATATTAGATTGGCATCTTTGCAATATTTAGATTATTCAACTAGGGTAGTGATGAACAAATCTGTAAGGTTTTCTTTTTTCCTCCTACAATAACCAGCATCACAATTATTTACTGAATGTGCACTGTGTGGCAGTCACTAAGCACAGCAATGAAAAAACATCATCTTCTCTTGGAGCTTTTGTTTTTCTAGGGGAGAAAGATTATAACTTTTTAAATAATTATATGACATGTTAGGTGCTGTAAGAAAAAACACGGTAAGTGACCAACAAGTGATTATGGGGAAAGAGATTTTGTTTAAGTATTATTTCTGGATGCATACACACACATGCATGTGTAAACACACAGACATTTATACATACACAGACACAAACATAACAAACATTTTTTTGTGGAGAAAACTCTATATCTTGCTTTCCAATTCGTTATTGGCATTGTGAAAGTAAATATTTCTATGCGTGTTTATCTTTTATCTGGCCATTTTCTCATCTAATAATAAATTTTCATTTGTTTCTACTGATTTTTCTATGTTGTAAAGATGACATTTATAAATAATAAACCACAACTGTGCTTTATCATTGATTACGCTTTTAATTCTGGTTTCTAATCATTTTGCATGGCTCATTCAGAAAGTGTTCAGAAATAATGATGGCAATGGTTGGGTTTTTTTTCCTCAATAAACTTTTTGATGACCTTATTTGGTATTTATTTTTAGGTATTATGTTTGCTGTCAGTTTTAGGTATAGTTGTTTATTTATGGTAAAGACATACACATTCTGTTCTGCATAATACCACAGTTGCCTTCCTAAGAAATCTTATGATTTTATAGATTCCATTACTTAAACATTTATTTCAATTAAAAAGCAGTACTTACTGGTTAAACATTTTTCAGATTTAAATTAATGTTTTTTACACTGGAGGATTAATAATAATTACATAAATATGAATGCAGACTTATAATATATGAGCATCACGAAGAAAATCCTGACATTACTTACATCTGACTTTTGTTCCTGTAAAATCTATTTAATTTCCTATCACTTCATGAATGTATTTCTCATACATTTCCATCATCTTTATTATTTTTCCTCCCCACTGTTTCAACAACAAAATGTATTGACACTAAAATTTAGCTATTGTGGGTACACTTCTTATCTTCCTACCTCTCTGCCTTCCCCTATTTATCGCTTTCTCCCTCCTTCTTTCTTCTTCTCTTTCTTTTCTCTCCCTCCCTCCCTCCCTCCCTCTCGCTCTCCCTTCCTTCTTTCCTCCCTTCTTCCCTTCCTCCCTTCTTCCTTCTTCTCTCCCCCTCCCTCTCTCCTTGCTTCTTTTCTTCCAATATAGCATTGTTTTTCTCTGGGTGGTTGTTTAATTCCTGATCACATGACAGTAGAGCCTTGCAAGTTTGGGAAAATAATTATTTGTAAGATTTGTCTTATCTTAAAATCTTTCTTGGAGTTAGCACATAAAGTTCTCACATATTTTTCTATGCAATTGGCTTTTTTCCTACTTTTAAATTTCACAAAAATCTTCTAAATGAGAAGTAGTGCAGTGTGATGGTTAGGACAGAGACTCTAGAGCCAGATTTTTCTTCTAATTGCAGTTCTGCCACTTACCATCTGTTTAACCTTGAAAAAAATTACTTAACATCTCACTGCCTCAGTTTCCTTATGTAAAATCTTCCTTTCTTACATTGTTTTACCTGAGAATTAAATAGTTTAATTCAAATTCATGTAAAGGGTTAGAACACTGTATGAAACTAGGTAAGCACTCAAAATGTGTTAGCTATTATTAACTATTTCTCAAAATCTTCGTAATTGCTGGAACTCATTCTTATGTGTTTTGATTTGCTATGTCTTATTCTCTTCAAAAATAGTAACTTCCTCATCTTGTTAGTACTGTATAAATTTACAGTATAGAAATTAGATATTTATTAATTTTTGCAGTGTATTATATCTGCCTTCCCTTGGCCTTCAGTAAGGTTATATTTTGAATTAGAAAGCATCATGAATTGTTCTCTCTTATAAGTGGGAGCTAAATGATGAGAACACATGGACACAAAGAGGGGAATAACAGATACGGGGGCCAATTTGAGGGTGAAGGGTGGGAGAAGATAGAGGATCAGAAAAAATAACTATTGGGTATTAGGCTTAGTCCCTGGGTAATGAACTATTCTGTACAACAAAACCCTGTGACATGAGTTTACCTATATAACAAACTGCACATATACCCCGAACCTAAAATAAATATTAAAAAAAGAAAGCATCATAAATAGTTTTAATATTTTTAATGCAATAGCCCTCTTTGTTATTTTTGAAATTACATGCAATTTACTGACTTATTATTTATTGTCCTGATTTCTCTAGAGTTCTATTTATTGATATTAATATTGCCATTTAAAATTTTTTGTTTGATTGGTGTATTTTTACCTAATATTCTTTTTATACATCTCTAGTTACTGTGGCATCTTTTAGGAGTGGGTAGCATATGCATGGCCTTTTATTAATGTCAAACACAGATGTTTTGAGCTTTGTCCATTTACATTTATTGTAATAATTGGTATGTTTGCTATATTTTTATAATTCTTAATATTTGTTAATGTTTTTTCTTTTATTTTTTAGAGATAAGGGTCTTGTATATTGTATTATGAGAAATGTAACTTAGTTTTAATCTTATCCAATAATATTATTTCTGTTTTAACATGACTTTTGTTCAATTTACTGTTAACTTTTAAATAACACAAGACTATATTTCTATGTAGCAAAATTAAGAATGAGATTATTTCACCATTTACTTTCAAACCATTTGATTACTATTTTGATTATATCCATTATATCTTTTAAAGAACATGTGGTTTTATTTTTAAGTCCAATCTAAGCATGACTGACTTTTCTCAGATAATTCAATCTGTTCGCTTCACATTTATCATCTATTTATTTTGTTTGCATTTTCTGACTTTTTAAATGTATTGTATTTTGAATTTTCTTTTCTTTCTATTTCATTTCTTCTAGTGTTTGTAAATAATAGTTTAAATTTATTTCCTAATAATTTTCTCTAAATGTATAAATAAAACTTGAACTAAATGTTCAACTAAAAATTTATATCAACTTTCATTTCCTCGCTTAAGAGAGTAACATAATCCAAACTTAACATCCTGTAGTAAACAAAAAGCTAGACAAAATCTATGAAGTAACTGTTTTTAGACATTGGTTTATAAGCAGAGTTGGACTATGATTTCAAAGAGAAGGCAAACAAATGAGGTTAGTCCTATCATTGCCTCAGCTTTCTGTCTGAAGTCAGTTTCCAAAATGGGCCACAAGGAAGAGGAATCTCAAACGGTACCCAGAGACTTCATTGAGTTGAGGAGATAGATTAATATTCAGGAATATGGAGGTGGCTAAAATTTGAGAGGAAAAGTACTAGAAAGAAGCTGACTACAAAAATAAAGAGATTCCAAAAGCTGCTTGGTATTCCTTTGAATCCTTGGCTGAATACTAATCTGTACACGCATACCATAAAACTCCATGAGGCCAGACAAAAATTAACTTGTGGAAGAAGAATATTACAAGAGAACTATAAGCAGAAATATTGTAAAAACAGAGGGCTGAGAATTATTCAAATTTTCCTTTGCCAGAATGGAGATATCAGTGAATTAAACATAGTAATAGCAAAGGCTGCTGTGGCAGGTAGAACACTGGCCTCCAAAAATGCCCATGTCTTAGTTTCTAGAATCTGTGAATATGTTACCTTACGAGGTAAACAGAAACTTTGTGGGTAAGATTAAGTTAAAGATTCTGAGATGGGGAGATCACCTTGGATTAGACACGTAGGCTCAATGCAATCACCAGAGTTCCTTTTTTTTTTTTTTTTTCCAGAGGGTCCCTCTTGTCCCCCAGGCTGGAGTGCAGTGGTGCGATTTTGGCTCACTGCACTCTCCACCTTCCAGGTTCAAGCAATTTTCCTGCCTAAGCCTCCTAAGTAGCTGGGATTACAGGCACCTGCCACCACACTTGGCTAATTTTTGTATTTTTAGTAGAGACAGGGTTTCACCATGTTGGCCAGGCTGGTATCAAACTCCTGAGCTGGGGTGACTTGCCCACCCCAGCTTCCCAAAGTGCTGGGATTACAGGTGTGAACCACCACGCCTGGTCCAGAAGCCTTCTTTAAGTGAAAGAGGAGGCAATACAGTTCAATCAGAAAACAAACAAACAAAACAAACTGAAAGATTCAATGCTGCTGTCTTTGAAAATGGCCACAAGCTAAGAAAGAAGATGGCGTCTAGAAGTCAGAAAAGGTAAGAGAACAGATTTTCCCCTGGAGTTTCCAAAAGGAATACAGACATGTTCACACTTTGATTTTAACCTATTAAAACCCATTTCAGAGTTTCAACCTGTGGAAGAAAATAAGTACTGTGTCTTCTAGGTCACCAAACTTTGGTAATTTATAATAGTAGCAATAGGTAACTAATATAGCTACTCTATACTCAGCATTGCAACTTGGGACAGATAATGGAAAATTTTCAAAAATTGTACAAGCTGATTGTTTAAATATAACCATCTTTAATAATTAAGTTATATAAACTACACTTAAATAGATTATATTGAAGCCAAAGGAAAGAAATACAAAAAGTGTTATTAGCTTTTAATTACCTTAATATATTTTTTCTGTTATCAATCCTCTTAACATTATTTATAGCTGTTTTCTGTATATGATGAAAACACTATATAATGGTATATGCTACTGCACGTATTTTTGCAGCTCTGCCTTCAGGGATGTCACTTTAGAAGCTTAAAATCTGCCATGACAGAAATATTTGCTCTATGGAAAACTGAGGACATGAGGGCTGATGTCTGATTCCTGGGTGATAGCTTTCAAATATATATAGAAAAAAATTTTCAAATAATTTAGATTTTCAAAAAATCTAGCATTATTTTTTGAAGTCACACTCACCATTATATTTTAAATTCACAATTATATTACAAAACATGTCAATATTTCTCATAAACATATACCTAGAAATCTTTAAGAAATTATTAGCACATCAAATCAAGCTAAATTTTAACCCAAAAATGTGATTTTGAATTGCCATTCAAATATCAATGAATGCAATTTATCATACTCACAGAATAAAATAGACAAAAAAAATTATCTCAATAGATACAGAAATAGCATTGGACAAAATTCAACTCTCATTTATTATAAGACCATTTAGAAACTAAATAGAGAAAGCCACTTCCTTAGCCTGAAAGAGCATCTATTGAAAAACAAAACAAAACTATGCTATCATACTTCACAGGGACAGATGAGATGCTTTCTCCTTAAGATTAAGAACAAGCCAAGAAGGTCCACTCTTACCACTTCTATTCAACATTCAGTTGGAGGTCTTAGCTAGTGCAACAAGATAAGTAAAAAATAAAGAATATGAAATTGGATAATAAGTATTGCTGTCTTTATTCATAGATAACTTAATGGTATACATAGAAAATCCTAAAGAAACTATAAAAAATCTGTTATTAGAACTAATAAGTGAGTTTAGTAAGATCTCAGGACATTAGACTAATATGCAAAACTCAATTTTTATTTTATATAATTACACCAAACAACTGGAAATTGAAATAACATAATCATTTTAAATACTATCCAAAGGCTTGAAATTCATACAGATAAATGTAAATAAGTTTTGTTCAATGTAAACTACAAAATTCTGCAGAGAGAAGTCAAGAAAGACCTAATTAAATGAAAAGATATACCATATTCATAAATTGAAAGACAATATATTTGTAACGCATGCAAATATGGTCAATCAATTACCAACAAATCTGCTCGAGCAATTCAATAGGATATACAGTTTTTTCAACAAATTGGATACCCATACTGAAGAAAAATAAACTTTGACTATTCCCTCATACCTCTACAAAACTTAAAATGTAATCTAAATCAAAATATAATGATGAAGGTTACAAAACACTTCTTGAAAAAAAGAAAATCTTTCAAAGTTGGAGTAGACAAAGATTTCTCAAAATAGAAAAATCATGAATCATGAAAGAAAAAAATATTTAGACCTCACTAAACTAAAAAGATTCTGCTTTACAAAAGAAGCCCTTAAGAAAATAAAAATATTTATAATTAATTTATCTGACAAAGGAATTCATTTAAAAATGCATAAAACACTCTTTCATTCTTAAAAATACCAAACTGCCCAATTAAACTGAGCAGAACATTGGATTAAACACTTCACCAAAGATGATATGATATATGTATGGCCAATAAGCCATACTATAACAGATGTTTATGATCATACTATAACAGATATGTAGACCCTAAATCCTTATCAGAATGGCTATATTTAAAAATACTAATGATACTAAGTGTTAATGAAAATGTGAAGCAACCAGGACTCCCATATATTTCTGATGATAATAAAAAAGTTGAAACCACTTTGGAAGAAAGTTTGGTATGTTCGAAAACAGCTAAATAAATAGGATACCTATAATCCACCACTTATACCCATTGGTAAAACTGTGTCCTCCTCTTCTGAAAATGACCACATGTTTTTACACCTTTACATAGAAGCTTTGAGTATTATTAATAGCCCTGAGATAGGAATCAACTCAAATGCCCATCAAGAGGGAAATGAGCAAATTGTGGTATATCTATACAATGGATTATTATTCAGAAATAAATATAAACACATTACTGATAGATGCGAAAACATCGATGAATTTCAAAAACATACGCTGGTCAAAAGAAGCCAGACACAAAAGAGGACGCATACTGTATGATTCAATTTATGGGGAACTGTAGAAAAGGTATCAAATCTCCAGTAGCAGAAAATAGGTCAGTGGTTTCCTAGAGTTAGATGTATGAGTGGAGGTTCAAAAGGGACAAAATGAACGTATTTTGTAAAAGAAATGTTCTACATCTTTATTGTGGTGGTGGTTGCATAGGTGTTTATCAATTCTCAAAAAATACACTTAAAAGGGAACACCTTATTGTATGTTAATTATAACCTCAATAAAATTGACTAAAAGAAGTTAATCAGTATCTATAATTTCTTCCTCAATGAAGACAGTACTATTTGCATCCCCATCCCCCGTTTTTTAACTTTCTTCATTGTTCAGCTTTATGGAAACGATTTGGAAATTCTTTCCTAGATAGTAAAACTTATTTCATGTTATGCCTATCCTTATTTAAAACTGACAGTTAACAATTGTGACATTGTATTAATTCATTTTAATATTGCTATAAAGAACTTCCCTGAGACTGAGTAATTTACAAAGGAAAGAGGTTTAATTCACTCACAGTTCCTCATGGCTGGGGAAGCCTCAGGAAACTTACAATCATGGAAGAAGGAAAAGCAGGCACCTTCTTCACAAAGTGGCAGGAGAGAGAAGAGCAGGGGAAACCACCACTTATAAAACCATCAGGTCTTGTGAGAACTCACTCACTATCATGCAAACAGCATGGGGCAAACCACTCCCATGATCCAATCACCTCCCACCTAGTCCCTCCCTGACACATGGGGATTACAACTGGAGATGAGATTTGGGTGGGGACACAGAGTCAAATCATATCAGACATTGAATATTCTTTAGAGTTAATTATAACTTGTATTGATTGATATCTGGCTATTATTGTCCCTTGCAGTGTGAATCTACATTATTATTTCAGTTTTAAGTAATATCAAGTAGTATTAGTTCAACTTTTCAGCACCCCTATTTATTTTGTTTCATGACCATGTTGTTTTATATTTTGTTTTTCTTGTGTGCTTGAGGTTCATATCAGCATACATTTGCTTTATGTTTGTAATGAATCATTGAATCTTTCTAGAGACATAAATTTAATTATTTTATTTCCTACATTACATCTGTTTTCTTAGGATATATTTTCTATCATGGTTCAGCCTGATTGCTCTTAATTCTATTGTTTGTTTTATAATTTTAAAAACATTTTCTCCAAATTATAGTTGTTCTTACTCATCTATTTTGCAGATATTTGTAATAAGGATTTGTAATAAAAATCACTACTATCCATTGCACTGGCTTCCTCAATAAAACTAAATATTTACTGTCTAAGATTGGTAAATACAAAATTTCATTAACAGCTCCCAAGCCATGATATATATGGGGAAGGATGCCTTGTAAAATTTTGCTCTGAATTCCTTTTTAGAATTTGTTGCTTATACTTTTAGACAGATTAATATCAATTATTATATTTTGCATTATGATTTTTCTTTCAAAAATATTTGACTCCTGCATTATATTTTGTATTTAGTTATAGTAGCATGAATTACTTTTTGACTCATAATCATTGCAATACTGATTTCGGTGTTCAGAATCATAACATTTAAGAAAAATCCAATATCCTTTCTCTCTTTCTTGACTTTGTAATCTTGATTCATTGCTCAATTGCCTGAAATAGGTCTCCAATAAGTCTTTAAATAATTTTTTCCCAAGAAGTAAAATGGATGCTAAATTTATCCTCCCCAAATATCTGAAAATGAATTCTTTTCACCCATTAATATAAACTTGAAATGTTATTCAAATTTTAATCACAAATATTTCCCCAAAGATTGCTGTAGACTATTAAAGTGCAGGGCCTTGTGTTGTTCAATAATGTGAAGGAGAAGTCTCAGGCAAGACTTAATTTTGTTTATCTGTAGGTAACCTATTTTTTTTTTTTAGCTTGGATGTTTGGAGATGTTTATAAACTCTAATTTAAATTTTAGCTATAATAACGCTTCTAAGCATGAAGTGCTTCCAGTCTGAAAAACCATTTTTTTCTTTTTAAAACATTTTGATTATTGCTTCTGATATGTGTTTTTCCTAGTCTTTCTCTCTCTCTCTCTCAAAAATATTAGTTTCCATGTTTGTGTCATCTTTTTTCCATCAACTTTTGTAATACTTTTTTTTATTTCTCTATTATTCCAAAAAGAAAAACTTTTAAAGTTTGCTTCCTACATAGTAAGCCAGTTTTCTGCTTTAATATTCACAGTCCAGATTTTAATTTGACTATTGTTAATTTTAGTTTACCTATTCTCTTTTCTTATGTTACTGATCTCATGTTTTACCTTATCTTACTTTCTTTACAACTGAGTATGATTCTTATATGACTCTCTGTTTTCTTGATTGACATAAATCACATATTCCTGCCTATTGTTTCAATACCAAACAGTAGCCTAACATTTTCTGCGGGTTCTGAAATTGTAAGTGATAGAATCACAGTCAGTATTTTTCTAACAGTTGAGATACACAACTTTCTTAGGTACCACTTATATTTAAATATCACTAAAATCTCATTCCCAATCTATGCCTGTAGAACAGATTTTAAGCATGTCTCTGCTGAATTGAGTTAGGTTTGTCTCCAGCATTCATTATATGATTCACTGACATGAAACCAGTTAAGTTCAAATAACCTACAATTATCAGTATTTCCCACCAACAAACATCCTCCTGTCACTGCTCCCATCTACAGTGCTAAATTTATTGTAGTTATAACACAAAGATAAAATAGATTTTCATCAGCATCTCCCTATTTCTTGCCTTTTTGTTTTCTGGAGATTTACTTTCTGAATTGTAGGGGAAATTTAAAGATGAAAAATTAGAAACAGTAACTTGTGTCAAAATAAGTTACCTATGGAGCAAAGCTTTCTTAGGGCAGGGCTCTCTGCTTCTAAGACAAGCAATGATAGAGGGAGAAATTATGTTTCTCTTTTTTATCAGGCCTATAGGATTCTTGTTTTAGCACCATATGTATAATGGCAAATTGTGCTGTTTCATACAACTACATAGACTTTGTGGGTAATATAATATTCTCCCAACTTTTGGCAATAGTTTAACTTTCAGTTATTAAAGTTTTGTGACTTTTTACCTTTTTTAGGCTTTTATGGATATTTACTGGGATTTGGCGAGAGGCTGCATTAGGAATTTCTATTCAATTCTGCTGTACTATAGTCTACTCTTCCCTCATATTAATTACTCTGAGCAATCTTTCAGAAATATTTCCAAGGCAAAGTGATTTGAAAGGAATGAAGTCAATAAAAACCTTTCTTCTTCTCTGTCCAAAATGACATAATCAAATAATTTTCATGAGCTCTCTTTTATAACAGTGAAAATCTACAAGGCTTTGAATACTAGGCATCAAGGTATGAAATTACAATATTAAAGTTTTCCAGTATTTTTCAACCTCTAAGAATACACTTAAATTAAAATGCCTACTTTAATATACTGTGAATTGAAGAAAACTCTGTTGATATACATGTACTGTATAGTATATTTTTAAATTAAGCATATGATTAAATTTAAAATAAAATGTGAATCACATTAGACTCTCGAAGAATGTTATTTTTATATCCTTTGCTGCAAAATTCTATTATATTCACAAGTTATAACTAAATGCCTCAAATAAATAACCTAAGTAATCCAATGAAGGAATTGATAAAAGAATAATTCATCTACATATAGATTTAATGACATAAAATAACCATTCTTAAAATAGGCGTATTTCATATAAATGACTGATACTCAAGTATGATAGCTAACACAGAATTTTGGAGAGTAATTATGAAAGAAATAATCATGCTTGTTTATGGTACACATACATACATTATATGTAAAGCACTTTGGTCTCTTGCTTCCTGATTATATGATCTCACATTATCTGAGTTCAAATAACCCACAATTATCAGTATGTATCTCTGAATCATGTTTCCTTCATGGTAAAATAGTAGTAATAATAATAACACCACCAAATTACCTGGGTTATGTTGAGTAATAAATGAGATAATGTAAATGCTCTATAAATGGTAAATCCTCATGCATACACTAAATTCTATCTGTACAGTTATAATGAGGCATGTGATTAGTAACTGAATCAGCAACATCATTTTTAACTAGGAAGGACAGTCTATATAGATATAATTGTATATATATTTATTATGGGCCATTGCAATTGTTGATAGCTCTTAAGCTGCTCAAATGGTGCCTAATGCCCAGTTAGTAAACCAAGTAAACTCAGTTTCTGACTTAAATGGACTGTGAATGAAGGTATAAAGAATGGTTTCACTTACACATTTAAATAATTGCAGGACTTCAGTTGGATGGGAAATACTTTGGGCTCCTTAATAAGGACTGATTCAGATTACATTATGAAAGAATTCCTGAAACACTAGTTTAATTTCGTTTTTTCCCAAGCACATATTACCATGGTCTGCTGAAGAGTAATCATGCTCTGGAAGGCTTAAACATCAAGGCTAAAATACAGATAGCAAAGAGCAGGATTTGTGTTCCTTGAATTACTCCTGCACCCTTTAGTTCTCTAATCTTTGAAGCTGTGAGCATTTAATCATCTACAGGCTCAACTTTACTGTAGACTGTGCAAACAATCTCTGGTCAGGGATAACCAATTACCCTGTTCCAGTCCATCAGTGGTTGAGCTACTGGTCAGGATGGCTGCTAGTTCTGCTTGGGACCGAGCCTCTCCATCCAGAATCTGGGACTTCATCTTCTTCCTTCAAAGATAGTAACTACATCTTACCCCATCTCCATTCCAAATGCTTGCTCAACATCTTTCAGCCTGAACACTTGTGCCCATGGAGCATCTGCCAGCCTGTCCTTCTAGTGCCATAGTCTGCTGGATTAGAGCCACCTGGAGATGTGAAAGAAAAGAGATTAAATCAGCAGAGTGGGGAAATAGTTTTTCCACAGGTCTTCCTTTGTATATACGAGCCATGGAAATGTTTCTGTATATGAATCTGTGCCTATGACTTTCTAAAAAACAGCCAGTGATAATATGACAAATATTTTTTTTCAGTAGTACTTACATCATCTGCTAATCACTGAAATGACAAATTGGTTTTTGTCTAATATCAGATTATTTTATGCGCCATGAAGCCTCAACAAGTGTTCTGTGTGTAGAAATACATATGTGTGTTTGTGTGTTATTTATGGGTATTTATTTATTCATTCTTGTTGTATAATGGAAAGAATGTGAAAACTACAATCAGCCTGCTTTAAATATAAATGTTGGCTTCATTGTTATTTAGCAGTTTTTCTTTGGGCCTCTAGATAATCAATCTTCTCATCTTTAAAATCAGTATAATGCTATCTGCCTTTGAGGGTAGTTGTGAAGATGAAAGGAGGTGATGTAAAGCTCCTGGCATAGTGAAGAGCTCACAGAAAGTGGTCAATATGTGCAACCTGTGGTCCATCTCTTTATGACAATAAAAATGATCAGTGCATGAGCAAGGCCTAAGAAAGGATGTGTAAGAAGACTCATTTCTTGTCACAAAGAAAGGAGTCACCAGTATTAATCAGAGGTATCAGATATAGTCCATGAATATACATGAAAAAATACGCAAAATTCACTAAAGAAACCTATATTCCACACTATCATCTTTCAAAATATCATTAAAAAAGAGAAGTTCTGGTGTTTGTAAAGGGTAAGGCATGGGTTGGGGATGGGAGATAGAGTCAGTTATTTCTAGGAGAAGGCAAAATTTCCCAGACTATTCAAGCTAAGATGTGTTTAGGATATTTTTAAGTGTAACAAGTGTGACCTTTTTCAAAAAAGAAATCTCTTCATTGGCTTATATCTGTGTAATGTACCTAGAAGAGCAATCTTTTGCTTGAACTAAAACCTAATAATCTTCTTGTGTTCTTTGGTGAAAAAACTTGAAACATTTTTCTATCATTGGACTCAGAGCTCTGCTGTTGTGTGCTACTAAAATAAAGGCCATGGGGCCAAGTCTCCCTGGTCTGCTCTTTTTCAAAAAAAATAAACACAGGTCTGTGACTTGAGGCCCCAAACATGTCTGACCAGAATGTTTCACATCAGCTGCCAAAAAAGTTCTCCGTGACTTGAAGTCAGCAGTAAGGAGATCATGTCCAAACAATCACTCTGTGAGAAAAGCAGAGACCGTAAAGACTTCTTTTCATGAAGGTGCTAGCCAAGTAACTAAAAGTAAGGACATTCCGATGTTGTCCCAGTGGAGAGGCAGCCAGGCTCCTCAGCTACTTCAGGCATTGCTGGCCCTGACTGGAATACCAAGAACCGCCAGTGTCTGTTTATAAAAACCTTTCCTCAGAACATGTTTGTGCAAAGCAAATTGCATTAGATAATCCTCACAGCAACTCAGAGGGGTTGATAGATTAAACCTTTAATATTTCACAAATAGAGGTAAATGATGTACCTAAGGTCACTTAAGCAATACAAACTCAGTTGAGTCTCAAAATGTGTTCTCAGCTTACATAGTTAATCACTCTCCATGGGAAGAGTAAATACCTGTGGAAAGAAGTAAGGAGGAGGGAGATAGAAAATATAAAGCTCTCCCCATATCTAACACAGTGGGTAAGAGGATACATTGATGTTGATAAAGATTTTACATATTATTTAACAAGTATTTCTGGAGTTCATGCTATATTTAAGGAATTGGTCTTAGCACACGATAACACACCTTGCTGTCAGGATGCATACAGTTTAGTCAAATGAAATAAGACATTTGTAATACAATTTAAAAATGGAGGACATGACATATGTTAAGAATAGGATGAATTGAGGACCCCATAGTCAAAATCTTCCTGGGACTCCCGAGAATGAGAGAGGGATTTGAGTCAGCAGCAATGTTGAAACTTCATTGGTGGAGTCCATACCTGAGTTAGACTTTCATTAATGCATAGACTGAATTCAAATCTTCAGCTTAAGAGAAAAACCGAAAGCATAATAACTGTATTATCAATAGAAAGGTAAAAAGAGAGCTATTCATTGGGTAATATGATGAGACAAGGAAGATAAAAATGATGGGCCGGGGCACAGCTTTAAGAGGGTTGATTTGGAGGGACAGAAGTTGAAGAAGATGCATGATATCAAACATAACCTGTGCCGTATTTGGGAGTAATTATACAAATAATAGAGTAAAATTATGCATATATAATTATACCTTTTATAATTGTTTGATATTATAAGATTTTAGTTTTATTGCAAAATTATTATTCTCAGTGTCTTTTTGCAAATAACTTCTTTTCATAATGTGTTGCTTTTCTTGTGTATCCCATACATGAATTATCTTTCTATTTGACATGGAAGAATAATTTTTCAAAATGTAATCATTGAGTACAAAATAACATATTTAAAGCTTTAATTCATAGATAAAAATAATATTATACTCACATGTAAATATATATGCATATGTGGAATTAATGATTTAGCCAAAGTTGACATATTTAATACTTTTTTACTTTGCAGATTCAGAGTATGTTGAATGGTTGAATTATTTATTACAAGTTGATTCACACATATCCGCAAAATTAATGGACAGAAATAACTTGAATTGCATTAGTACACAATGTAACCAGAAATATTAGAATGGCCATTATATTCTTTCCTCATAGGAAAGTTATCTTTTATTTTTCTTCTTTTTCTCTAAGTGATTTTACTTGTCATAAGTTACTCATTACTGGACTGATGGGTAGGAACATATTTAGACAGTACATGTTCATAAGTAATTCCCATTTATGAGATATTCTCATATGAATATATTTTAAATTGATATAGTGGTGTCTATAGAAATAAAATGAAATGCAGAATAATATAGTCATTAGATAATTTGTGCTCCAAATCAAAATCACATACTCAAAGGTGACATTTAAGCTTTAAACATCTAATTATTTTATTTCTTCAATTTAATTTTCATATGTGGATTTAAGGCAGCAAAAAAGCTAAAAAATCATCTAAATACTTTTATTTTAAAAAACAGGATTATCAAGCTCAAGGAGAGATCAAAATAACTTATTTTCTCAGTGAAATATGCATTAGTTGGTACAATTTTCATCTTCTCACTAATGAGAGTAATGGAAAAATGTGGTCCTGAAAAATAATGCTAAATTCCCAATGACTTGGGATGCCCCCTGACTGGCTGAGTATTTTTCAAAAAACTTTTCTATTTTTTTTTAAATTATACTTTCAGTTCTGAGATACATGTGTAGAACAGGCAGGTTTATTACATAGGTATACATATGCCATGGTGGTTTGCTGCACCCATCAACCCATCATCTACATTAGGTATTTCTCCTAATGCTATCTTTTCCCTAGCCCCTCATCCCCCAACAGGCCCCAGTGTGTGATGCTCCCCTCCCTGTGTCCATGGGTTCTCATTGTTCAACTCCCACTTATGAGCGAGAACATGTGGTGTTTGGTTTTCTGTTCCTGTATTAGTTTGCCAAAAATGATGGTTTCCAGCTTCATCCATGGCCCTGCAAAGGACATGAACTCATCCTTTTTAATGGCTGCATAGTATTTCATGGTGTATATGTGCCATATTTTCTTTATCCAGACTATCGTTGATGGGAATTTGGCTTGGCTCCCAAGTCTTTGCTATAGTGAACAGTGCTGCAATAAACATACATGTGTATGTGTACTTACAGTCGAATGATTTATAATCCTTTGGGTATATACCCAGTAATGGAATTGCCAGGTCAAATGGTATTTCTGGTTCTAGATCCTTGAGGAATTGCCACACTGTCTTCCACAATGGTTGAACTAATTTACACTCCCACCAACAATGTAAAAGCGTTCCTATTTCTCCACATCCTCTCTAGCATCTGTTGTTTCCTGGCTTTTTAATGGTTGCCATTCTAACTGGTGTGAGATGGTATCTCCTTGTGGTTTTGATCTGCATTTCTCTAATGACCAGTGATGATGAACTTTTTTTCATACGTTCGTTGGCTGCATAAAGGTCTTTCTTTGAGAAGCACCTGCTCATATCCTTCACTCACTTTTTGATAGGGTTGTTTTTTTCTTGTAAATTTGTTTAAGTTCTTTGTAGATTCTGGATATTAGCCCTTTGTCAGATGAGTAGCTTGCAAAAATTTTCTCTCATTCTGTAGGTTGCCTGTTCACTCTGATGATAGTTTCTTTTGCTGTGCAGAAGCTCTTTAGTTTAATTAGATTACATTTGTCAATTTTGGCTTTTGTTGTCATTACTTTTGGTGTTTTAGTCATGATTTTTGCCCATGCCTATGTCCTGAGGTATTGGCTCGTTTTTCTTCTAGTGCTTTTATGGTTTCAGGTCTTACATTTAAGTCTTTAATCCATCTTGAGGTAATTTTGTATATGGTGTAAAGAAGGCATCCAGTTTCAGTTTTATGCATATGGCTAGTCAGTTTTTCCAACATCATTTATTAAATAAGGAATCCTTTCCCCATTGCTTGTTGTCAGGATTGTCAAAGATCAGATGGTCGTAGGTGTGTGGCGTTATTTCTGAGGGCTCTGTTCTGTTTCATTGATCTATATATCTGTTTTGGTACCAGTACCGTGCTGTTTTGGTTATTGTAGCCTTGTAGTGTAGTTTAAAGATAGGTAGCATGATACTTCCAGCTTTGTTCTTTTTGCTTAAGATTCTCTTGGCTATATGGGCTCTTTTATGGTTCCATATGAAATTTGAAGTAGTTTTTTCTAATTCTGTGAAGAAAGTCATTGGTAGCTTAATAGGGATAGCATTAAATATTCAAATTACTTTGGGTAGTATGACCATTTTCATGATATTGATTCTTCCTATCCATGACCATGGGATGTTTTCCTTTTGTTTCTGTTCTCTCTTATTTCCTTGAGCAGTGGTTTGTAGTTCTCCTTGAACAGGTCCTTCACATACCTTGCAAGTTGTATCCCTAGGTATTTTATTGTCTTTGTAGCAATTGTGAATGGGAGTTCACTTATGATTTGGCTCTCTATTATTGGTGTATAGGGATGCTTGTGATTTTTGCACATTGATTTTGTATCCTGAGACTTTGCTGAAGTTGCTTATCAGCTTAAGGAGATTTTGGGTTGAGACAATGGGGTTTTCTTTTTTTATTTTTGAGACAGAGTTTTACTCTGTCACCAGGCTGGAGTGCAGTGGCATGATCTCAGCTCACTGCAACCTCCGCCTTCCGGGTACAAGCGACTCTCCTTTCTCAACCTCCCCAGTAGCTGGGACTACAGGTGCATGCAACCATGCCCAACTAATTTTTGTATTTTTAGTAGAGACAGGGTTTCACCATTTTGCCCTGGGTGATGTCAATCTCTGGACCTCATGATCCGCCCACCTTGGCTTCCCAAAGTGCTGGAATTACAGGCGTGAGCCACTGTGCCGGGCCGACGATGGGATTTTCTAAATATAAAATCATGTCATCTGCAAACAGAGACAACTTGACTGCCTCTCCTCCTGTTTGGATACCCTTTATTTCTTTATTTTGCGTGATTACCCTGGCCAGAACTTCCAATACTATGTTGAATAGGAGTGGTGAGAGAGGGCATCCTTGTCTTCTGACAGTTTTCAAAGGGAATGCTTCCAGCTTTTGTCCATTCAGTATGATATTGGCTGTGGGTATGTCATAAATAACTCTTATTATTTTGAGATACATTCAATACCTAGTTTGTTGAGAGTTTTTAGCATGAAGGGGTGTTGGAACATGGGTTAAAATTTCCAGTAATACATTATTTGTAAGATACAGGTTGGCATCACTAAAATCAGTTAATTTAATATTTATTGGTTTATTGAGATTTTCATTAATGTATTTAGACATATAGACAGTGTGAGGTTCATGGGTGGACTAAATAGGCTTCATCATTATGGCTTGTTCCTCTGGCCATAAACTATTATGGCTGATTACTCAATTTGGGCCAATTTCATATTCTCTCTTAATTTAATACTGTCATTTGGAATTGCCCAAACAATCCATACTTCAGGCTTCTAGTTCACCACTCTCTTGTGTCTTTTCAGTCAATTGGGAAATGCATACACCTGGTCTGTTCCCACATTTGTTTTTACGCTAGAGAAATGGGGCCATTCATGGCAAATCAACGCTATGAAAATTATAGACTGTTATAAAAGTTTCTTTGCAAATAACTGTTTAACACCACAAAGAAGTTAGGTTAAAATTGTTTCAAAGTCTAAAATTAGTTACATTTTAAGCTAACTGCATATGCGTTTATTGTCTCTGATCTAAAATATAATCCCAGGAGGTTGTGAAAAGCATGCAAATTACAGAAAGCTAATT
Source organism: Mandrillus leucophaeus (assembly GCF_000951045.1). NCBI lineage: Eukaryota > Metazoa > Chordata > Mammalia > Primates > Cercopithecidae > Mandrillus > Mandrillus leucophaeus. The sequence continues at coordinate 1,669,831 of NW_012105886.1, forward strand.
TGCTGCAACAGCGATGCCTCCCATGCAGTTGGGAGGTCTATTAGAAATAGTGTATTCTCTGTTATTTGCATATTAATAGCACCTGCTGAAATACTTTGGGATTTACTCCCACTGCCAGTAGAGGGACAGAACTAAAATATATAAAATTTCTTTCATTTCACTATGTTAGGCTATGAAGCATGCAGCATGGACTAAGAATAATGAATTAATAGTAGGAACTAGTATGTTCATATTGCATATGGTATCTGAATATATTTTTCTTCATGATAAACTATCACTTGTTTAAGAGACCGAAAACAAGGTGACTTCAAGCCTTCTGACAAAAAAAAAAAAAAAAAAGTATCTCCCTCTCCTTAAGGAAAACGAAGCAAGCCCTTCAAAATGCACTGAATAAGAATAGAGTTCCTCATACTGCTCTCCGAGCAACTATAAATTTTAGCAAAGGAAAAACAGATACCCTTATTTTTGAAAAATGTGCAAAGACCCAGATTCTCAAGATAATCCAAACTGCCAAATGTTGTTCATTTGCAAGCAATTAAATAATGTATATCCAGTAGCAACTTAAAGATTTTCTTCAAACTAGACTTTTTTCTTTTCATCATGAATTTCCTTCTTTTCTTCCAATTCAAAATGTAAAGAAGTCTTAAAGGTATCTAGGGTTTAAGGCATTTTGAAAGAAAGACTACTTTCTTCTTTTCTTCAGATAAGACAAAAATAATTGGATTTTTGTTTGTTTGTATTTTTGCTCTCTAAATCTCGTTTTTAGAACGTCGGACCACCAGAAAAATATACTATACTATAAAGATAGCCACCAAAACTAATCTAACCAAGCACACCCCACTTTCCAACTTCTATGTCTTTCTCCTGTTATTACATCTAAGTGGAATATCCTTCACTTCCTGTCCGCTTATTACAACTATAACTATAACTCAAGCCTAATCTAAAAATTTGGCTTGGAACAAATTCCTGGATAATTTAGACAAAAGTGAAATACTAGGGAGGTGTTCACAGAAATGCATGACTGAAAGGACATGGAGATTTTCAAAGTGTGACATTCGATCTCACACATAGAACTAATTCCTTTATTTTGCATCCATGCGATAATAAGGATAAATGAACATTTACATGTGCCTGCACTGTTTTAAACTAAAGATAATAATATATTTAATCTTTACTGCAACCCTATGTGGTAGATATCATTATTATACTTTTTCTCTATTTACAAGTGAGGAAACAGAGGAACAGAGAGATTGTATGCATAAAAAAGCACACAGTTACTAAAGGGGGCAGCAAGAATTCAAAACTAGAATGGCTAACTTCCTTTATTCTCTTTAATTCATCCAAACAGGACAACTTCGCTTTACTAGTCAACACCTACTTGTTGTTGTTGTGATGTACAAATATTCTGGATATAGTATTTCCCATACTGTAATGGAGGCACTCTGTTTTAGAAACTTACTAGAATTATTTCTGTGACCTTCCCAGACAATATGAATATCTTCAAACAGAGTTTTTCTTCATATCGCTTTAGAACTAAACCTTGTGAGTGGTTAGTTACAATGTACTTATACTCACTTTAAGCCATTCACCTGTGATTAGCACCAGCCCTAAGGTAGGAAGAAGAAAAACTCAATACAGATAATGATGACAGCCTGACACTCTACTTGTTTGAAGATCACTCTTTAATCAAAATTATCTCTCAGAAAAAAATGGTCTCAAACTAACTGGAAATCGACAAAGGTCTTTCATCTCCCCAAATCTCGGTTCTTAATTAATGTAATAGACTCGTTCACTCAGACGCTGACTAGTCCTTAGTGTCACAATTTTGTTTTTAACAGTATTGGTGTTCTGGTTTCCAAGCTGGAAGCAGACAGAAGTAACACAGTAGCTGAGCTGTGGTGGGAAGATTATCTGGGCTAAATACTAGCAGCTGTTGTAATTAATGGCCACATTTCAGTGTCTCTACCAACATGAGCTTATATTTGAGTCAGATGGGATGTTCTTTGTCAGTGTATAACCTACCATGAGGTCAGTCAGGGACTCACATTCCCTCTACCTTATGTCTCCATCATCTTCTAAAATACTAGTTTCTTCTGCTGAATTTTCTGTATACAACAGGCTTGCAGGAAAAAGAGGGAGTGTGATGCATCTCCAGAAGGGCATAGGTTTAGTAGAGGTCTAGAGGTGGCATTCCTCACATCAGCCCACATCCCATTCTGCAAGGTTCAGCCAGTGGCCTGCCCTAATTGCAAGTGATGCTGGGAAATAGGTTTTAATTCTGTGACCAGGAAGAAAAGGAAGCATGGCACACATACCCTTCTCTGCCAATGGTACGTTTGAAGAGGTCCTGGTGATAACAAAAGACATAACTGCTGACCCTAAAGCAGGGGTCAATAAGATGATTCTCTAAAGGGCCCCATATGATCTCTGGATCTCTATGAAATATTATTGTTGCTGTTGTAGCAACTCTTTAAAAATGTAAAAACTAGCTCAAGGGCCTTATAAAACTGGCTACTGGTCACATATGGCCCGAGGGCTGCCGTGTTGACCCCTGCTCTCAGGAAGGCAGTTTGGTTTATGTTTCTAGTTAATACAGTGATGGATGTCAACTGTGCTCATAAGAATAACACAATTTCAAAGTTGAGATAGTCTTTGAGAATCCCCTAAAACATGTCTTATATCATGGGTGGAAAGACTAAGACCCAGTAAAGCACAGTCAACCAGTGGAACCAGTTTTATCTTTTTGCGAAGAAGATAAGTGTTATTATTGCAAGCTGATGGTTTGGGTCAAGAGTTTATTTAAGTGAAAGCTTTACAGAAGGAAAACAGAGAATTTTCTGTACTCATTGGGGGAATTAATAGTATTATAACCAAGCATGTTATGCCAATCTCCCTAACTTGTGAATAATTGAGAGTTGTCTGTACAATTCCTTAGCCATTTGGAGGACAAAAAGATAAAGATTGGCACCACAAAAGAAAAATATCAGATGAACCAAAAATTAAGGCAAAAAAAAAATGAAAAATCCTAGAAATATTTGACTTTCTTCAATAAGGTTGATAGAAATGGAAGAAAATATAAAAAAGAAGTTCAGTGATTTGGGTAAATACAAATGAAACATGCACATTTAAAAAATAAACACAATAAAATAAACTATTTGCAGCACATAGAATGAAGGGTTACTTTATTCAGCACATGAAATGGTCAAAGAAATTAAAGAAGAAAATATAAGAAAACATATAAACTAAGTACATTAATCAACAATTCGTCATGCATAAAAATGATATGTAATCAATGAAGATGTAAAGAAATATCCAGTTTCCCTAGTTTTCATAGAATGTAATGTTGATATAAACAATCTCACAATTCAGCTGATTAGCATTAATGAAATTCCAAAGGTCCTCTCTTAGTCTGTTGCCAAACAAAATTACTGACAAACAACAGAAATTTATTTCTTGCAGTTCTGCAGGCTGGGAAGCCCAAGATCAAGGTGCTAGTAAATGTGGTGCCCGATGAGGACCAATTCTTCACAGATGGTTCCTTTTCTCTCACATGGTGGAAGGGTCAAACAAGCTTCCTCACACCTTTTTTATCAGAGCACTCATTCCATTCATGAGGGCTTCATGTTGGTGATCTAATCACCCATGAAAGGTCCCCCCTCTTAATATTATTGCATTGGCGATTAGGTCTCAACCTATGAATTGGGGGGTTGTTAAGACCGTAGCATGCTATCACCACAGTTGGGACTCAAGCGCTTAACTCACCACAACTTTTTCTTCACTTTGCACAGATTTCACATGCACTGCCTTCAGTAATAACCCCAAAACCCCTTTTCTTCAATCTTTAATTCCTACTCTTCTCCCAATATGTTTTTGCCTCCAATTTCATCACAGAAACTGAACCGCAGTTTCCGTAATGAAACTGAAGGCAAAAACATATATTGGGAGAAGAGTAGGAACCTCATTCCTC
>NW_012105886.1:1674162-1674928 GCF_000951045.1 Mandrillus leucophaeus
TGTAAAAGCGTTCCTATTTCTCCACATCCTCTCTAGCATCTGTTGTTTCCTGGCTTTTTAATGGTTGCCATTCTAACTGGTGTGAGATGGTATCTCCTTGTGGTTTTGATCTGCATTTCTCTAATGACCAGTGATGATGAACTTTTTTTCATACGTTCGTTGGCTGCATAAAGGTCTTTCTTTGAGAAGCACCTGCTCATATCCTTCACTCACTTTTTGATAGGGTTGTTTTTTTCTTGTAAATTTGTTTAAGTTCTTTGTAGATTCTGGATATTAGCCCTTTGTCAGATGAGTAGCTTGCAAAAATTTTCTCTCATTCTGTAGGTTGCCTGTTCACTCTGATGATAGTTTCTTTTGCTGTGCAGAAGCTCTTTAGTTTAATTAGATTACATTTGTCAATTTTGGCTTTTGTTGTCATTACTTTTGGTGTTTTAGTCATGATTTTTGCCCATGCCTATGTCCTGAGGTATTGGCTCGTTTTTCTTCTAGTGCTTTTATGGTTTCAGGTCTTACATTTAAGTCTTTAATCCATCTTGAGGTAATTTTGTATATGGTGTAAAGAAGGCATCCAGTTTCAGTTTTATGCATATGGCTAGTCAGTTTTTCCAACATCATTTATTAAATAAGGAATCCTTTCCCCATTGCTTGTTGTCAGGATTGTCAAAGATCAGATGGTCGTAGGTGTGTGGCGTTATTTCTGAGGGCTCTGTTCTGTTTCATTGATCTATATATCTGTTTTGGTACCAGTACCGTGCTGTTTTGGTTA
>NW_012105886.1:1678373-1848278 GCF_000951045.1 Mandrillus leucophaeus
GGGCCCCATATGATCTCTGGATCTCTATGAAATATTATTGTTGCTGTTGTAGCAACTCTTTAAAAATGTAAAAACTAGCTCAAGGGCCTTATAAAACTGGCTACTGGTCACATATGGCCCGAGGGCTGCCGTGTTGACCCCTGCTCTCAGGAAGGCAGTTTGGTTTATGTTTCTAGTTAATACAGTAATGGATGTCAACTGTGCTCATAAGAATAACACAATTTCAAAGTTGAGATAGTCTTTGAGAATCCCCTAAAACATGTCTTATATCATGGGTGGAAAGACTAAGACCCAGTAAAGCACAGTCAACCAGTGGAACCAGTTTTATCTTTTTGCGAAGAAGATAAGTGTTATTATTGCAAGCTGATGGTTTGGGTCAAGAGTTTATTTAAGTGAAAGCTTTACAGAAGGAAAACAGAGAATTTTCTGTACTCATTGGGGGAATTAATAGTATTATAACCAAGCATGTTATGCCAATCTCCCTAACTTGTGAATAATTGAGAGTTGTCTGTACAATTCCTTAGCCATTTGGAGGACAAAAAGATAAAGATTGGCACCACAAAAGAAAAATATCAGATGAACCAAAAATTAAGGCAAAAAAAAAATGAAAAATCCTAGAAATATTTGACTTTCTTCAATAAGGTTGATAGAAATGGAAGAAAATATAAAAAAGAAGTTCAGTGATTTGGGTAAATACAAATGAAACATGCACATTTAAAAAATAAACACAATAAAATAAACTATTTGCAGCACATAGAATGAAGGGTTACTTTATTCAGCACATGAAATGGTCAAAGAAATTAAAGAAGAAAATATAAGAAAACATATAAACTAAGTACATTAATCAACAATTCGTCATGCATAAAAATGATATGTAATCAATGAAGATGTAAAGAAATATCCAGTTTCCCTAGTTTTCATAGAATGTAATGTTGATATAAACAATCTCACAATTCAGCTGATTAGCATTAATGAAATTCCAAAGGTCCTCTCTTAGTCTGTTGCCAAACAAAATTACTGACAAACAACAGAAATTTATTTCTTGCAGTTCTGCAGGCTGGGAAGCCCAAGATCAAGGTGCTAGTAAATGTGGTGCCCGATGAGGACCAATTCTTCACAGATGGTTCCTTTTCTCTCACATGGTGGAAGGGTCAAACAAGCTTCCTCACACCTTTTTTATCAGAGCATTCATTCCATTCATGAGGGCTTCATGTTGGTGATCTAATCACCCATGAAAGGTCCCCCCTCTTAATATTATTGCATTGGCGATTAGGTCTCAACCTATGAATTGGGGGGTTGTTAAGACCGTAGCATGCTATCACCACAGTTGGGACTCAAGCGCTTAACTCACCACAACTTTTTCTTCACTTTGCACAGATTTCACATGCACTGCCTTCAGTAATAACCCCAAAACCCCTTTTCTTCAATCTTTAATTCCTACTCTTCTCCCAATATGTTTTTGCCTCCAATTTCATCACAGAAACTGAACCGCAGTTTCCGTAATGAAACTGAAGGCAAAAACATATATTGGGAGAAGAGTAGGAACCTCATTCCTCGGTTTTTCTCCTCCTCTCCAAACCGCAGGGACTGGAGGTAGGACTGTATTTCTCCCCGGGCCCCTCTTTCTTCCTCAGGAGTCTCTCCTGCTCTGGCAGGAGGAAGACTGCTGTTGTAAGAATCATCTCTTTTCATCTACCAGTAGGATGTGGAAAGTGATCTCTGGGATTTGATCATGTTCTTAGCACATACTTGACTGAATTGACCTCTAGTAGCTTCTCTCTAGATGTAGCTAGTAACCTCTTCTGGAGTGAGCTTTTTGCCTTCTATTTCTCTTTAGATAGATTGATAGATAGACAGATGGATGGACAGATGGATGAATGGGTGGATGGATAGATAGATAGATAGATAGATAGATAGATAGATAGATAGATAGATAGATAGACAGACAGACATACAGACACATAGATTTCTGATTAAGGGGTTCAGTCTTCATGGTGCGTATGCTCGACTAACCTATGACTTTATCAAGCCTGAATACTGGAAGGAATTTCAGAGTTCATCTACTGCAGTTCTTCTCAAATTTAGTGTGCATTAATGTCTTCTGGAGCTGGATAAATAAACTGTGGTACATCCAGACAATGGACTATTATTCGTGGCTAAAAAGAAATGAGCTCTTAAACCATGAAAAGGTTTGGAGGACACTTAAATGCATACTAACAAGTGAAAGAAGCCAGTCTGAAAAGTCTACACTGTGTGATTCTAACTGTGTGACATTCTGAAAAGGCAAAATTATGGAAGGTAGTAAAAAGATCCATAGTTTTCAGGGGCTAGCGGAGAGGAAGGGAGAATAGGAGGGGGACAGAGCATCTTTGGTGCAGTGAAACTATTCTGTGTAATACTAGAATAGCGGATGCACATCTTTATAAATTTGTCCAAATCCATAGAAAATCGAGTGTCAGGAGTGAACCCTAATATAAACTATGGACTTGGGGGATAATGTGTTTATGTAGGTTCATCAATTGGAACAAACACATCACTCTGGGGGGGATGTTGATAATAGCAGAGGCCATGCATGTGTAGGGGCAGGGAGACTATGGAAAATTTCCGTGCCTTCTGTTCAAATTTGCTGTGAACCTAAAAATGCTCTAAAAAATAAAATCTATTAAAAATTATCTGGGGAACTTGTTAAAATTATAAATTCCTGGAGCCTATCCCAGATATAATAAATCAGAATCTCTGGAGATGAATCCCTTGAACCTTTTTTCAGAGCAAATTCTCTGTGTACTCCTGGGACAGGTGATTCTCAGACCTCTCTTTGAGCAATTCTGATCCAGAACATTTGTATGTGACAGTGATGTCCACGGACATTTCTGGGATTTGCCAAGATAACTCAGCTAACAAGGGTCAATGACAAGACCAAGTGTAAGAGTACTAGCTACTGATTCTCCCACAGTACAGCCCTACTTCTTGGAATTGTTTTCATCTCTCACCTTCGGCTTTTAAACTCTCAACTTTTTTGTGTGTGTTGGTTTTCCCTGTCCTGTGTATAATTCTGCCCCCTCTTAGAGTATTATTAGCATTTTTTGATGTGGAGAGGAAAGGTAACATTTCAGGGTTTTAAGGGTCTCCTATTTCTGGGGGCCACTAAGCACGTCTGCACTGGACCACCCTTACCTGCACATTCAAGAGCACCCAGCAAATGGGCCTTATTAGTGACAGATGTCTTGCCCAGAGAATGATTGTGCCTGGAGAATCAGGCTTTTCAAGGCTGGCACGTTTCTATCAGGCAGCCATAAGAAGCTGGCAATTTTTATTTATTGTCTGCAGTTCATGGCAACCAGTATTTTACCACCTGCACATCTAAAAAAGAAGGGGAAGAAAAGCACACCAATATTCTCAAAATGTTTATATTCAAGGAGTGTATATTTCAGAGAGGGAGGTCGTGATGTGTGTATTTTTATTGTGTGTGAAAGAATCCTTAGTGGCGGTGCAGCTGGAAAAATAATGGAAGCACAGGGTACTGTCTTTTGTGACAAAGTTTCCTCTGGTAAGTTACAATTATAACGTAGAAAATGATACCTTAGACGGCAACTAATTTGTGAATCCTGGGAAATGCTGTTCAATGATTCCTCGTCAGGACAGCAGAACCTGATCTGTAAAAATTTGGGCCTCAGCAGGAGGCTGTTTGCAAGGAGTGATTTGCATTTCAATTGTAAGTCCAGCACAACCTTTAAATCTTGGCTGCCTCACTATCACAATGGAATTCTTTTTTTTTTTTCTTTTCTTTTCTTTTTCCTTCATGGTGTACTTGAAAAAGAAAAAGGAATGTTACCATACATCAATTCCACAACTACATACAATAAGACATAGGTGGCTCTAAAGAAAAAACATGGTGATGATGGTTAGATTTTCTCCCAATGAGCAATTATATCAAATTTTGACAATTGCAGGGGAAATATCATTCCCTGTAAAGGAGCGGCCCCACACCACTCCTTGTCCCACAAGCACCCACATCTCTTTCCTCTGTTTTCCTACAAAATTCCAAACAGGCAGTGTAGCTTCTCTGTTATTTTATTTCACTTGATGAAGAAAAAAGTAAAATGCATAAATCAAAAACAATAAAATCAAATCCATTATTTTTTAGAAATGGTTTTCTTTCAGGCAAGTCATGGGTGGACTACTGAGGGTTCCCCCCAATCTCCCAGCTATGCCTTTGCATTTGACTCAGTAATCCAATATGAGGTTCTTAATGTTTCTATTTCTTTAAATTGTTTGAATTAGCTCTCCTCTGATTTATGGGTGGTTTTAGCCCCCATTGATGACTCACTGTAACAAAAAGAGATGATTCTGCCCTAAATTCTGTGCCCCGTTACATACAAGAATGTGGCATTCTCTTATCAGGAATAGGGGGTCACCAGGGAAGGGTGGGGTAGAAGTCATCCCTCTAAGGTTTATTTATTATTTTAGAAGTTTGTTTTTAAACTTTATACAACATTCCTCTATCATTTTCGAGCATTTAAACTATGTATGAGTTATAAATCCATCTCCCAGGCCCCATCTCTAGGTTGCCAATGGCCTTAGATTGCCCAGTCTGACAAGCTTTGGGTTCTCAGTGCACATCCGACTTCCTCAACTTCTCAGGTGATACCCCAGCTGATCACTCACCCTTTCTTAAATACTTTCATTTTCCACTTTTAGGATTAAGTCTCTATCTTTTCATGGATGCTTGAACTTCTTCTTACTTCTTTGCACCCTCCTTCTCTGCTGATTTCTAAATGCATGGGTTGTGAGCCAGTCTTTAGACCTTTTGTCTTCGTATCTATGCCCTCTGCCTGAGCCCTCATATCCAGCCTGCTAGCTTTATGTATCCTCTGTACTCTGATGGATCCCAGGAATCCATCTTCCAGATCTCCAACCTCTTTTCAGATCTCCAATGGAATCACCCTCTAGTCCAAACCCCTCAACTTCCTCACATATGTGCGTCTTTTCTCATTTTCTTCAGTACAGCAATTGGTTTCCCTATTTACCCAGTATCTGGGATCAGGGTGATGGGGATGGTGAGAGTAGGGAGAATATGTAATTCTCTCCTTTATTCCTCTCCCCTTTCATTATGTCCCGCATCTAATTCAATGGTAGGTCCTGTTCCTCTGGAATACCATCTGTGCTGTCAAAGTCGTCTACTTCCTTGCCCTCTCTTGTTCTGCTTCTTACTGCTTGCAAAATACATCAAACTCAACTCTGCCTCAGGTCCTTTGCACTCACCTAGCACTTTTCCTGGAATTATCTTCCTCTAGATGGCCATATTGTGTTCACAGGCTCTGTCCAAATGTGACCTTCAAAGAGAGGATTTCTGAGAATACCACATTTAACATAGTAGCAGTCCCTCCACTTGCCTGTCCCTTGACACTCTTACCCTGGTTTATTCTTCATTACATGTATCACAAGCAGAAATTATAAATTTACGTATTTGTTTATTTGTTTATTGTCCAGTTCACATATGGAATGTCATGCTTATGCTTATAAATTTCTACTGTTTTGTACTAAGATCCTAGCACCTGGTATAGCTTCTGACACAAAATAGGATTCAATAAATATTTATTCAATGTTAAATAAACTTTAATATGATTTTAGTTTCTGACATCTCTTACCTCATAATGTCTTTGGAATAACCTGAATTTTCTGCCAATTGGTCATTAGAATTTTGCATTTGCAAGCTAATTTAAGAAATTTTAATAACATTTACCTTAAATCTTCATAACAATTAATAACAATTATTTAAACTTAAATCCAAATTTTACTTGCCACTTCTATTTTACACCATGACTTCTATATTCTCATGTGTATATTTCAATTATTTTAGTTTTCTCTTTCAAATGGTGTAGTTGGTTTCATGTTTGTTTTTGCAGAATATCACAATTCTTTTATTCAATTAAGATATAATTATCTTATTACAGATAATATGTAATAGATAGCATTTGGAACTAACACACTGAATTCTGAGCTACAACCCTTTGCAGAAGTGCTGACGCCCTCAGAAACCACTGAAGTTATAGGGTTGTCTGCTCTATGCTGTGGCCTCCCCACCTCTCCTCAGTTCTAGCTATACGTTTTCAGCATTTATGTCTCCTCCCTTGTCGTCCAGCTCTCTGTCATGTCCCCCATACTTCTCATTTGCTGCTGCTAAAGTACTGAGTAGGAGCTAGACAACTATAAACAACAGTTATTAAATCTGTGTCCAGAGTAAAAGTTAACGAGCTAAGATTGAGACTCTGTGCTCAAATTTGAGTGAAGAAACTTTAGGTTTCTTATCTTTGTTTTGCTTAATCGTTATTTCTTGATTATCTTCTGGATGTCTGAGCGACAGTGCAGAAGCAAGATATTTTTGTGTACATATTTACTAGTACAGGTGCATCCTCTGTAATTAGAACACTGAATTGTTATGAGTCTAAATTTTTATTCCTGGGCACCCTGAGGAAGACAGCTGTCCATCTGCCCTTGCTCCCAGGTGTTCGGTCTCACTGGATCATGATTGAACCTTGCCCACTGCTCAGAATACACAAAGCAGGCTCTTAGAGAAAAAAAAAAAAAAAAAAAAATGCGTCTCTTTTTTTTTTCACATGTAGTAATGTGAGACATATAATGTTAGAAAAAGATTTCAATTAACATCTTCTGTCTAGAAGACAGACATTAAAATCTCTTTCCATATCTTCCCACAAAAGAAAAATGCCACCCACAGTAAGACCATGTATCTTCAGCTGCAGCCGGTGAGAACAGGAGAGTCCACATCCCTGTGAGGGCAGTGCCCTGATTCCTGGGTGTCACAGTTTCCACTTGAGCCTCTACTCAAGTGGAAAAGCCCTCAGGGCACCAATCTTGTCCCTCTTCTGATAAATTCTACTTATTATACTGTGCTGTGTACACTCTCAGAGCTAGATAAATGAAGAGTAATAATAACTGTTATTTTTACACCAAGTGTTATCAAATCAGAAATCTGACACCTAGTAATTTAATATATATGTTTTTTCCACATACTTTTATTGCTGTTTGGCTAGATAGAAAAATATGAGGAAATTGGAAACCAACTGTAAATATTTCCACAGCCTTAATGGCAAAGGCTTTTTCTTTTCGTTATTACCTTGCTCCACTTATCCCATCCTCTATTTTTCAGAGCTGTATTCCCTCTCTCTCGCTCCTTTCAATGTTCCCTCACCCAGGAAGCCTCTCCCAATTCATGACCCATTTCCACATGCTTCCTTCACTCCACATTCCCTCAGTGGTTACCCTGCTTTGTAGAGATATTAGTGCAGCCTCTTTAATGTTGTTTATTGTTGAACTGGTCCAGAGGATAGAACCCAGCTGATCTGGGTTTGAATCAACTCTGCCTCTTAAAATCAGTTCGGCTAGGCAAATTGCTTAAGATCTATCAGCCTGGTTTATCTGTAAAGTAAAAATGACAATAATACCCACCTCATTGTGCAGATATTGGGAAGAGTAAATTGTACTGTGAAAACATTCTTATTCTTAAATATATTTCCCGATCCTTTCTCTCTATAATTGGTAATAAAGATTTTTTGGAGTGTACATGTTGTCCTGACACAACTAAGATCTGAAGTTTCTGAGGGCAGAATGTATCATGAATTTCAAATTGCAAAACAACAAATGTGTACAAGAATTTCCTAAGTGTACAGCACTATGATAGACCTGGAAGGCACAGGTGGTTGTTTGGGGGAGGGAAGAGTGAGGAAGGAAAAAAAAGAAAGAAAAGGAAACAAGATAAAACGCAATCATTTGCATTCTGAAAGCTTCTTAGGTAGCTGAGTTATAAACAATGTACAAAGTCAAATGACAGCACACCTATTTAAATAATAATCCAAAATAACATCAGAAACAATGACTAAACAAAGGGAGGTGCTTCCCATTAAATTGCTCAGAAAGTAATTGTAATCAGAAGGCAGAAGACAACCAGGGCCTCTCAGCCAGAGGTGGTCAGGGTGGGTTTTTAGCAGGTGGCAAGGTCACTGGGAAGTCTTTGCAGTAGATTTGGTAGACAGTGGGCAGAAGGGGCAGCCATGCATTGATTTATGATTGACATAGCACAGAATCTAAAAACATTCCAAAGTAAATATAATCACATGCAACTTGAGAAAAAAGTCCCCTGGGATTTTAGGAATCAGTTTTGACATTTTGGACAGTGCCTCACTTCCCTTTTACTTATTTCATACAAAAGTCTCAGCCCACATATTCTAGCATTTCTGTACGTATCTTCCATCAGGTCCAAATCATAGGCTCATGGAGAGGACTTTCAATTAACAGTACCCAGTAAGTGCTGAAGCTTCACTTGTCTGAAGAGCCAACTTAGATCGACTGAGTAGCAATCCAATGGATTGCTCAGCAATCGATTTGAGTGACTAAAATACTACCAATTATTTCCTGCATATAGACAGTCTTACAAAAATGCATGCAGTGCCCCACAAATGTCTAGTTCCAGGCCTGAGATCCGGGAGTTATAAACGAAGGAATACATCAGAACGTAGTGGACTATTCGTGCCAGTTCTTTCATCAAGTGAGAGTTTTTTATTCCAGCAGCCAGACTAACTGCTTTGTAGCTACTTTATTTTTGAAGACAGGCAGTCAGGACTCTGTGCTTTGGCTACTTGGGATAATAAATAAAGCACACAGATAAATGTGTTTATTTGGACACATAATTTAGTTTATAACTTTATATATATTTTAAATGACACACATGCTGATTCCTAGTCATCAGCCCTAGGCGCACCAGTAAAATCAGATTAAAAGCATTAGTAATGTAGTTAATTCCATTTATAATATGCCTACACTAGAGATGCAAACATTAAAATAAGGAAAACCTATAAAACTGGAATTAAAGATATTTTCTGGAACTCCTCTTAAGAAATCTTTGAAAGAAAGACATAAGATTTTACATAAATACTCTCAAGGAGCCTTTTATTTGCCACGTTTTGCCAAGCGATATTTGTAATTCCAATTAAAATTTGCCTTGGTCGCTTGAGTCTTCATCTTTTGTACTTCAGGTTGATTCAGATGGCTTTGTATTAAGGTACAGGCATCATTTAGTAATGCTCTGCTAGTTGTAATATTGCCTTCTATAATCTTGCCTAATAATCACTATCAGCTAATCAATTGTTCCTTTTTATTCAAATTCTATTATCCACTCCCTTTTGACCTATAGTTCTTGGGACAGCCCATGTATTATTTTTTTCTGAAATCCTCAGCATATTACATGCAGCATAATGGGCTAAAAGCCCTAGCATTAAATCTAATCAATAGCTCCCACAGGTAGATATCTATTTCATTCCCCTCTTTAATGTGCTGTCCTTTGTACATGCAGATGTCGCTATCAACCTACAATTCATCTGGCATCTGGTGTGGGTTCTGGACTTTGTCCACTGGTAGGGGTGTATTTAGACTAAGTCATCCTCATTGCCTCCCCAGCTTACCTCTCCACACTCACTGTCCCATTTGACAAACAGGTAGGCTATGGCCATAGAATGACATAAAGCCACTTGGCCTTGAATCAAAACTATAACAATCATTTTACTTGCTTCCTCTCAGCCACAAAGCTATTAAAGTAAATTATGCATTTTAACTCATCCTATTTTCTTGTCTTCTACTACCTAGTAATTCACTAATATCAACAATGAAAGCCCTTCAAAGAAGAGTGTGCTACTTCATTCATTTTTCATTAGTTAAAATTTCAAAAATAAAATTATAAAAGTAAATATGAATGCATAAAACATGTCTATAATTTAAAAATTTCAAATACACAGCAATTCATAAGGTGGAAGTTCCCTTGCTATCTTTCTTAGTCCAATCCTCTATTCCATGGGTTTCTGAAAGCATTTACATAAGAAGTTACAGACATCTGTATAGAGGTGTGTATGTAAACTATATATATCCAAATGTATCTTAATAAGAAAAATTAATAAAATTTATATTGTTTGAATCATTTGTTTTATATTTCCTGAAGATATTTTTATTTTAGAATACATAGAGATACTGTATGAATTTAACAGTTGCATGTTTCATGATATGGGTTAACCACAATTAGTTCAATCATACACTTCGGGCATAACAAATTATGTTAAAAGTTAGTGGCCTCAAATAATGAGAAATCTTTATTAGCTCATAGTTCCTGTTGGTCAGAGATCTTGAAGCAGCATAGCTGGCTGGTTTAGGATTGGAATCTCTCATTAGGGTGCATTCCAGATGTTACAGTCATTTGAAGACTGGACTAGGGCTGGAGGACCTAAGGTGGCTCACTAATATGGTGATAGTTTGATGCAAGATGTTAGTGGGAGACCTCAGTTCTTTTTAGCATACACCTCTCCATAGAGCCTCAGTTTCTTTCCAACATGGGCTGCTTGAGTGTCCTCATGACATGGCAGCTGGCGTCCCCAACATGAGCAATTCAAGAAAGCAAGAGCCAGGTAGAAGCTATCCTTTCTGTGACTTAGCCTTGGAAGTCACCCACATCACTACCATCACATTTTCTCGGTTAAAGCAAGCCACAAACTCTGTCCAACATTCAAGGGGAAGGGAATTAATAGGGTGACTAGAGTTAACATGACTCTGTTGCACCTTTCATACTAGCTAGAAGAGAATAATTCAAATGTACTTACCATAAGGAAAACATATATATTTAAAGTGACGGTTATCCCAATTACCCGGATTTGACTATATGAATGTATCAGATTATCCTATGTACCCTGGAAATATGCACATCTGTTATATGTCAATTTAAAAAGTCTGGCCAACATTCAAGGAGAAGTGAATTACACTTCACCTTTTAAATGAAGGAGTGTCAAATAATTTGCTGAAATGTTTTAAAACCACCACCACCAAAAAAATAAACAAGTAAACAAATAAGTAAATGACATGAAGTATTTCTAAGATACATTGCTAGAAATGGAATTGGTGAATAACTGCCTATGCATATTTCAAAAGTTGAAAGGTATTGCCATATTGTCCTTCAAAAAGTCTGTTAAAACTCCACAAAGACCTTAGATACTGCTTGTTTTTCTACACTTTCATGAACATTTGACATAAGCAGATTTGTTTTTATATTTTTGACAGTCTAATAGGGTAAAAACAATACATTTTATAAAATTTGTATTTTTCCTGGTTACTGGTGAATTTAGCATCTATGTTTATTGCCCATTTATAATCTTTAACACATTTCTTATTAATATCCTTTGTTGTTTTAAATCTAGTTACTTCTGAATACATGTTTAAGAATTCTGTGTTTACTATGGATACTAATTTGTTGTCTGTTATAAATGCTGCAAATACTTCCTCCAGTATGCTATTTTTATTATAACTTTCTCTTTTAACTTTTTAATGCTGTTTTGTGCTCTATAGAAGTTTAATTTTTTTCTAATCTGGCAAGGTGTATATATGTGTGTGTGTATGTGTCATGCACGCATGTTGGTGGGTGGTATAGACTTTGTTTTAATAACTCAAAATTATTTAAAAAATTCTCCAGATATCTTTTCTTGTACTTCCATAGTATGAGTTTTATGTTTTATGTGAAATTTTCTCATATATAGTATTAAGAAACTAGCTTTAGTTTTATTTCAAATGCATTTTTAATGATGGTTTTAAAACTGTTTATAGCCATAGAAATCTTTGTTTATACAAAACCATAAAATAAATCCCCCTTTCCCCCAAATAAAACTGCAGCTCTTTGGGTTGGAGTTCTGTCTCTTTGTTTCCCTTACCTCCCACACTTTGTCATTTCTATGGGGGCAGAGAGGAAGAGGGGGATAGCTCTATTGAATACTTAGTGTTCCATATAACACAGTTTGAAAACCAATGTTGTTCCAAAATATCTAAAATTTTAAAACAAACGTCACTAGTTAGTTAGAAGCATGTGTTAATTCAGAGACTGAATGTATTAGTCCATTCTCACACTGCTATAAGGACACACTCGAGACTGGGTAATTTATAAAGGGAAGATGGTTAATTGACTCACAGTTCTGCATGTCTGGGGAGGCCTCAGGGAACTTACAATTGTGGATGAAGGGGAATCAAACACGTCCTTCTTCACATGACAGCAGCAGAGAGAATTGCTGAGCAAAAGGGAAAAAGTCCCTTATAAAACCATGAGATCTTGTGTGAACTCACTGACTATCACAAGAACAGCATGGAAGTAATCACCCTCATGATTCAATTATCTCCTACCAGGTTCCTCCCATGACACACATGGGGATTATTGGAACTACAATTCAAGGTGAGACTGGGATGGGACACAGCAAAATCTGTGGGACACTGGGAAATATTTAAAAATGAACTAAATGGCATTTTGTTAATTTATGCATTTACATTGATATTGATGTTTTGGTACTTCCATGGTTTGGTTTAATGTTTAACAAAATTAAATTGGGACAGCATAAGGCAACTACTTATATTCTGAAAATAGGGGAACATACATGACATCAGTGAAATTCAACTGTTTTTCTAATTAAACCACATGGCTTTAGGAATCAGGCAAAGCCTTCTATCTCTTAAGAAACAATTGGTACATTCTAGACATCCACCTACCCAGTGTACAAATGAGTCATGATCTCAGACAATAAGCACATAGATTCAGATGCCACAGCACCCACACTGTGCATATATCATTTATATCCCAAAATATATACACTGCAGACACATATGGACACACACAGAGTAAATCACAATGCTTTCCATCCTGTGAGTCTTTCTCTTCAGTCTGTGAGGGATCTCATTATTAATTAAAGAATCGTTTGGCTTGCATAATTGTCTTCTGCCATACATAATTCCAACCTTTCAATGTCTCATCATGTTGGCTTATTAGACTAAATGCACTCCTTTGTTTTGGTGACATCATCAATCACGGCCTTTAGATGGATGGACTCAGCAGTGGGGTGAATAATATTTACAGAGGCCCTCTCTTTGTTCCCACCATGGAACTTACCAACAGGTAACTTCATTTGTAAATTTATTTGCTTCTTTAAAACTAAGAAGCCTCTGTTCCCACAATCTGCCATTGAGGAGGTCAGGGTTCCAATGGAAAGAAATTAGCCGTTTGTTGTTTAAGTATCTACTGTGATATATGAACATTTTTGGACTTTGGAACAAATTGATAACAAAATATAAGAATGTCTGAAACAGACACAACTGGCCTTTTACAGCCAAGCATGCTCAATTTACATTGACATTTTAATCTTTATGTTTTGTAAACTTTAAAATAAAATGCAGATTAGCAAAGAATGTTTCTCCATGTACAGTCAGTCAGACAGATTAAATCTCCTGAGGCAGCTAAGGCACTGTAATAAACACATCAAGATTTGGATTCTTTTTTTCAGAAGGATAACAGAGGTATCACATGAAGTGGCCATGGTTAAAGGACTATTTAGACACCATCTCTAAGCTGTTTTGAGAACGTCAGAGGATGCCACGTAGAGTCAGATCTGTGAGTCCATTTGACCCATTGGCTTAAAGGGATAGTGATGGGCGTAAAGCATATTATTGTGAGTAAATGATTTGTTCTCTGGCATTAACATCAAAATAATGTTAGAAAATTCTCTCCCAAACATCCATAGCATCCCTTCACTGAAATCAACAACTTTATCTAATATCTTCTTGATAAAGAATGTGATTTATGACTCCCTGGCCTCTATAAATTTCATATGTGTCATGTAGTTATACCTTTCTCAAAATTCAAGGAGAATTTTTTGTTTGAAAGTTCTGAGATTTGTGAACAAGCAAATGTAATATATGCTAATGTGCCACATTCTCTTTAAGAAGAATACTATGTAATAAATTCTTTCTGGGTAATTTCTGAATGTTGCTTCATATTGAGTGGGTTCTGGCTGCAGTGTTATCATGATCAAGGAATTTGGATTGGTAACTTTTGTGGAATCATTTGTATAGTCATATTCTTTAACAGGAAATATATTAGAGTTCTACAGTCAATATCTTACAGGCAACTTGAGAAAGACATTTTCTAGTAAAATTTAGTAAAGTTAATAAGCCATTTTTATTAGTTTCATTGAGTTTTAAATATGTAAGACATATGCATTGCTCAAAACTTACAAGGCAGAAAAAGGCATTGAGTGAAAAGTAAGTTTCCATCTCTCTTTTGACCACCCAATCACCCACTATTCCATCTAGTGCAAGCATTTTGCCAATTTCTTGACTATTGTTTTAGATATAGCCTTCAAGAAATGTTCTATACATTTGCCTGCAGTCGATGTGTGTGTGTGTGTGTGTGTGTATTTACACAAATGTTTACAAGATATAAACACATTTCTGTAACTTAATTTTATTACCTAATGTATTTTGGAACCTTTCCATATTCATGCATGTGGAGACAAGCTATTTTTCTTAGTAGCTATAGAATCTTTCATTGTACAGACATATTATAAGTGCTTTTAAAAAATTATATCACCAGATAACCCTTCCTTTCATAGATAGTTTTGGGATTTTGAAAAAAATAATAAAATCTACTTCTGGATCACCAGATTGTATCTATTATCTTACAAATATCAACAGAATAAGGATTTTATTCTCGGCGTTTTCTGTGAATAGGGTGGTTCTCTTTCCCACTCATTTATCCAAATATTTTTGAATACATTCTCATAGTTTAAATATTAACATTCAACAAAAACTTATATCTGAGATAAATGAATATCTACATGCAAAAACATGAATTTGGACCCCTGCATCACATCATACACAAAAATGGACTCAAAGTAGATCATAGACCTACATATAAAATCTAAAGCTATAAAACTCAGAAGAAAATATAAGAGTAAATCTTTGTATGTTGGGTTTGGCAATGACTTTTTAGATATGCTACCGAAAGCACAAGTGATAAAAGAGAATATTGACAAATGGAACTTCCTCAAAATTAAAAATGTTTTTCTTTAAAGGACTTCAAAAGAAAATAAAAAGATAACCTATGTACTGAGAAAATATTTGCAAATAATGTATCTCATGAAGGACTTGTATCCAGAATATATAAAATACTCTTACAAATCAACAAATAACACATATCCTCACTTATAAGTGGGAGCTAAATGATGAGAACACATGGACACATAGAGAGAAACAACACATACTGGGGCCTTGTGGAGGGTGGAGGTGGGAGGAGGTTGAGGATCAGGAAAAATAACTAATGGGTACTAGGCTTAATTCCTGGATGATGAAATAATCTGTAAAACAAACCCCCATGAAACAAGTTTACCTATGTAACAAACCTGCACTTGTACCCCTGAACTTAAAAAGTGTTTATTAAAAAGACAAGTGATCCAATTAAAAAGAGCAAAATATTTAAGTAGATATTGTTAGAGATGATATAGTGATATACAAATTGTGAATAAACATAACATGATGCTCAATACCATTAGTCACTGGGTAGACAGCAAATCATAATAAGATACCACTTCAAAACCTCCAATCAAAATGACAAGCAATAATAACAAGTATGGGTGAGGATGTGGGAAATTGGTTGAAGTTTGCCAAAAGAAACATAAGGCAGTGCAGCTACTTTGCTAAAAGAAATATAAGGTATACATATACCTTATATACTTTGCTAAAAGAAATACATTGCTAAAAGAAATACACACTGCTAAAAGAAATATAAGGTAGTGCAGCTACTTTGGAGAACAGTTTTCAAGTGGCTGAAATGTTAAATATAGAGTTATCATATAATCCAGGTAATTCACCTGATATCTTTCTGTGTATCCTCAAAAATTTTTTTGATATTCAGTATTTTTAAATCTCTTAATTTCTCCCTAAAGGATCTTAACTTCTAAAATTCCCATTGAACTTCCACCAAGCTCTTCAAATTCTCTACACCTGCCTAGGTATATAACCAAGAAAAATAAAAACATATGTCTACAGAAAAACTTGTACCCAAATGTTCATATTAGCATTATTCGTGATAGCCAAAAGTAGAAACAATCCAAATGCCCATATACTGATGAATGGATAAATAAAACATGGTGTATCCACACAATGGATATTATTTGGCAATATAAAAAAATGAAGTACTGATACATGCTACAACATGGATGAACCATGAAAACATTATGCTATGAAAGAAGCTAGTCATGAAACACCATGTGTTGTGTGAAACCTTTTATTGAAAATGTCCCAATAGGAAAATCTACAGAGATATTAGTAGTCACCGAGAACTGGGAATGGGGAAGTTAGAGTAACTGCTGATTGGTTTGTGTTTTCCTTTGGGCATATTAAAAATATTACATGATTAGATTATGGTGATGGTTGCATAACTCTGCAAATGCACTAAAAATCATTGAATTGTACATATTAAGTGGGTGAACTTTATGGTATGTACATTTTATCTCAACAAAACTGTTTAAAAGTGAAAACAAAAAATAAAATCTATCTTTTTTCCTGTTCAACATGTGTCCATGCCCCATATCCCAAAAGCACTAGGTCCAGACATGTTCACAAGAAACTTTAAGGAGTGGAAAATTCCAATATGTTGACATTCTTCTTATTTATGTATTCATATGTACTGAGTGTAACATTAACACCAAAACTAAAAATGATTTTATTAAGAAAGAAAACTACAGACCAAAGCCACTCATGAATATTAATACAAAGATACTAAATAAAATATCAACATACAGATTTCAGAATAACATTAAAAAATAGTACTTCATAAATAAGTGGCTCTTATGCCAGGAAAGCAGGTTAGTTAATACCAATAAATCTAATTATATAATTTATTATATAAATAAACATAGGGCAAGTGCAGTGGTTCACACCTGTAATCCCAGAACTTGCATAGGCCAAGGTGGGAGGATGACTTGAGGCCAGGAGTTCAAGACCAGGCAACATTGCGTGACCCCATGTCTACAAAAAAATTAAAAGAAATTAGCCTGGTATTGTGCAGATGCCTGTAGTCCTAGCTACTTGGGAGGCTGACGCAGGAGGATCCCTTGATCCCAGGATCCCAGGAGTTCTAGGCTGCAATTAACTGTGATTGTACCACTGCACTCCAGTCTGGGCAACAGAGTGGGACCCTGTGTCTAAAAAATTTTTTGAAATAAATGAATAAAGATAAGGATAAAACTCATATGATTGCCTTCACAGACTCCAAAGGATGTTTGATAAAATTTAATGTTTTTGAAAAAATTTACTAAAATAGAAATTTATTGATAATACTTTAAAACAATTAAAACTTATCTCTCCCTGCCCAAATGTAAGTGGTGTCTCCTTTGAAATTAAAAAAAAAAAAAGCAAGGAATGCTTATTTTTATCACAATTACTAACATTAAACTTGAAAAAGGCAAGAAAAAAGCCAATTAACTAGATAATATTGAAAAGGAAGAGGTAAACTACTCCAATTTACAGATAACATGATTGAACATCTAAATAAACTCCAAAGAATCAAGTGAAAATATACCCCAAACAAAGGTAATTCGGTAGTAAAATGGTACAATAAACAATGTACATATTTCATATGTAAAAAGCACAATCTATTAGAAATGTAAAATAAAATTTCCATTTACAATAACAACAGGCATGATAAATACATAGGAATAAACTTTAATGACATGTGCAAGACCTTTAATGACCTATGCACATATCTTACAGGAGATACCTATGGAAGAGGATGGGCCAGGGTCAGCTTTCACCTTCATATCCTGAAGACTGTCTCTTCCTCTGCTGCCCTACCCAGATTCCCATTGCTTCTTGTGTAATTGACTCCTTTGCATGATTGTTCTAGTAGACCCACTATTTCAGCTTCTCTGACCCAAAGAGGATCTTGGAAGAATTCTTTTTCTGTCCATGAATCCCCAGTTTTTCTTTATCAGCCACCAAAATCAAGATATACCAACCCCAAATGTCAAAATAAGCTCCTACGCTTTAGGAAGTGTTTTGTGTATGCTTGATTGGAATCACTGTGGGGCCAGGAATATTCCAGGGAGGGGCCTCATTCCTAATCTAGTTGCTATTCTACAAAATAATCCTTTTTGAATTACATATGTAATAAATGTTTTTTTTTTTTTCATTTTTATAGACTTTTCCTTCACTCTCTGGTTTCTCTATAATTAATCTAAATTCTTAATTCAGTATAATTAAATTTATGAAGCTTTTTCATTGAGGTTTGCGCTTTCTACTTTTTTATTCTCTACCCTGAGGTAATGACTTTGCTACCTCTTATATTGTTCTAAAAATGTTTTATAAGCTTGTCTTTCCCATTTTAGTCTTAAATTCAAACTAATTTAATTTAATTTTATTATTGCTATTTTCTAGAGGCAGGGTCTTGCTATGTGTAGTGTGAGGTTGGGGTCTAAATTATGTCTTTTACAATGTGAAAAATCAATTGGTTTAGCACCATTTATTTTAAAATCTACTATTTCCCATTGAACTGCAATGGAAAATAAATCACATATCACATTGGCATATACATGTAGGCAGCTTTATGACAATTCCTGATAGTTGACAATATCTTGACTGTTTTTGACTTTTTGCTCTTTATATGAAGTTGGTGCAAAAGTAATTGCGGTTTTTGCCATTGAAAGTAATAGCAAAAACTGCAATTACTTTGTATCAAATTACTTTGGAACCAGCTTGTTCATTGACACACAGAGTTAAATTTTAGATAAGTTGTATTGAATCCATAAATCAATGTGGACTGAATTTAAATCTGCAATTATTATTTCCCCAATATTTGAACATAAATATTTATATTTGAATATGACATTACTCTCCACTTACTGAGATCTCTTTGATTCTTTCCAATTATGTTTTAATTTTCTTCATAACATTGTTAGATTTATCCATATATATGGTATATTTGATGTTTTTGTAAATGGCATCTCCTTTAAAATCATATTTTACACACTTTTTTTCTGTTGAATAGATTTTTAGTTAGTTTTTGAATTGATTTTATATTCAGAGGTCTTCCTAAGCTATCTTATGATTTCTAATAATTTACTTACTGATTGTTTTGGATTTTCTACCAAGATAATTATATGATTTTTCATTTGTGAGTAAATACATTTTTGTATTTTGTATTTCCATTTCTTTTTTTTTCTTTCTTGTTTTTTTTTTTTTTTTTTTTTTTTTTTTTTTTTTTTTTTGAGTGGGAGTTTCGCTCTGTCGCCCAGTCTGGAAACGCAGTGGCGCGATCTCGGCTCACTGCAAGCTCCGCCTCCCGGGTTCACGCAGTTCTCCTGCCTCAGCCTCTAGAGTAGCTGGACTACAGGCGCCCGCCACCACGTCCGGCTAATTTTTTGTACTTTTAGTAGAGACGGGGTTTCATTCACTGTGTTAGCCAGGATGATCTCGATCTGCTGACCTCATGATCCACCCACCTCAGCCTCCTGAAGTGCTGGGATTACAGGCTTGAGCCAGCGCGCCGGGCCTTGTATCTCTATTTCTAATCCTTCACTTTTTATTTCTTTTTCTTGCCTTACTGCTCTAAGGTCTTCTATGCAATGCCAATTAGAAATGATCATGAAGAGCATGCTTGCCATTTGTATTGACCTTAAAGAGCATACTATCAACATTTACTATGATGTATGATGTAGGTTTCAGGCTTTCTAAAGGTGTATGTACATCTTTCATGAAGGAATTTGTCTTTATCAATAGTCTTGTGAGAGCTTTTATATAAATACATTTTTTATTTTTATCAAACCTTTCTCTTCATTTATTGAGAAGATTATATATTTTTTTTCTCTTGAACTCTTAACATGCTGATTTTCCAGTGTTAAGCAACAATTATATTTCTGTGATAAATTCATTTCGGTCACAAAGTAAATTCATTTTTTATACAATGCTTGCATCAGGCAGAATGGTTTGGGATCTAATGCTATAACAAACAACCTCTACATTTTTGTAATTTATAATAACAAAGGTTTATTTCTCAATAATGTTAAATGTCAATTGTGAGTCATATGGAGTCTCTGCTCTATCTAGTTTTTGACAGGAACTCAGGCTGATGGTATCTTCACCATTTGGGGAGTATATGGAAGTGGCAGGGGTGTGTGTTGTGGAGAGAGAAATAACATGAGACCTTGCATTCTGGCTCTGAAAGCATCTGATCTGAATTGGCACACAGCCCTTCTATTTACATTTTATTGGCCAAAACACTACATGGAAAAATCTAACCATCAGTGTGTAGAAAAGTGAAATCCTACTACGTGCCCAGGAAAAGACAGTATAAGCATATTTGTGAGTAGATCTAAAAAGTCATTACAATGCTAGGTTTATTTTATATTTTGTTTGGAATTTTTACACCTCTATTCTGGAGTAAGTTATAGATATAATCTGATTTTTTATGTTGTCCTTGTCAGGTTATAGTGTTAAGAATTAGCTAGCCCACCAAATTCTGTGACATATTACTCCCATTTTATCTAAACTTTGAGATACTGTATATGAGATTAGGACTATTTATACCTTGCATGTTTGGTAGAACATAATTTTAATATCACTTGGGTTTGGTGTTTCTTTCGGAGTATAATTCAGTTTCTTTAGAGGTAATAAAACTATTCAGATTTTTTTTTTCTTTCTCATTCTGGATTTAAAGTTCTACCTTTTTTTCTTCTGAAAGGTTGACCATTTTATATTTTCAAGTGTACTGACATAAAGTTACTCATACTATATTTAATAGCTAGAATTATGAATCATTTTTTCCAATACTTTTAATTTATTCTTCATTTCTTTGATGAATTTTGCTACAGGAATTTCACATTTTACTTTTCAGCAAACAATCTTTGTCAATAGCAAAGATTTGTCAATGGCTCTATTGGATTTTTTTGTTACATGGTTTCTTAATCTCTACTGTTTTATTGTTATTTTCACCCTTTGCCATTTATTTAGGGAGTGGTGTTTTTTTTCGAATGTGTTTATTTGGGTATTGTATTAGTCAGGGTTCTTCAGAGGGACAAAACTAATAGGATATATGTATATATGAAAGGGAATTTATTAAGGAGAATTGACTCATACCATCACAAGATGAAGTCCCATGATAGGCCATCTGCAAACTGAGGAGGTAGGTATGGTGGCCCAGTCCAAGTCCAAGCGTCTCGAAAGTAGGGAAGCCAACAGTGCAGGTGTTCTGTCTGTGATTGAAGGCCCGAGAGCCCCAGGCAAATCACTGATGTAAGAACAGGAGTCCAAAGGCCAAAGAACCTGGAGTTTCGTGTCCAAGGACAGGGAGCATCCACCATGGGAGAAAGATGAAAGCTGGAAGACACAGCAAGACAGCTTATCCCAGCTGCTCTGCCTGCTTTGTTCTAGCCAGCTGGCAGCAGATTGGATGGTGCCCACACACACTGAGGGTGAGCCTTCCTCTCTTAGTCTACTGACTCAAATGTTAGTCTCCTCTGGCAACCCCTCACAGACACACCCAGAAACAATACTTAGCAGTTATCTAGGCATCCTGCAGGTCAATCAAGTTGACACCTAGTGTTAACC
This sequence comes from Mandrillus leucophaeus, assembly GCF_000951045.1. Taxonomy (NCBI): domain Eukaryota; kingdom Metazoa; phylum Chordata; class Mammalia; order Primates; family Cercopithecidae; genus Mandrillus; species Mandrillus leucophaeus. The sequence goes on from NW_012105886.1 coordinate 1,699,839, forward strand.
ATAATAGGTATTTAACTAATTAATTGTTAGCCTTTATTCTCTTATTTTTATTAATATCTTTCTTAATTGACAAATTATAATTGTATACATTTATGGGGTAAAATGTGATGTTTAGATATATGTACACAATGTGGAATAATTTACAAAACTAATTAACATATCTATCATCTCATTTATCAATTTTGTTGTGAAATTTTTAAAATATATTCTTTTCTAATAAAATGTCCAAAGCTACAATTTAGCTGTATTCTATAGTTTTTTGAAAAGCAGTATTTTTATTTCTATCAAATCTAAACATTTTCTATTTTCCACAATGCTTATCCACTTTCTCACTTATATTTAGAAGTGTGATTTTAAATTCCAAAATAAATAGTTTTCCTACTTAAAATTTAAATTATTTATTTATGACTTAACTGTATTTTTGTTAAGGAATATATAGTACCTAAAAGTTTGAAATTCATTAATACATGATTGATAATTCATTAATACATGCTTCATAATTCAGGATAGTCAATTTTTGTAAATGGTTTATGAGTATCTAAAAATAGTATGCAGTTATTGGTACCTTAGTCTACATATGCCTATTATATCATGCATGCTATTTATATTGCTTAAAAACTTCAAATTTTTATGTTTTTTATTTTCTTGCTCTATCAATAACTGTGTGAGGGACCTTAAAATATGCTGCTATGATAGTGACTTTGTCAAGTTATCCTACACTGTTCGGTCAGTTTTGACTCTACATGTTCTAAGCTATTACTAGGTACATGCAAGTTTAAAATTAAACATTTTATCATTATATAGTGACCCTCTTTATTTTTCATAAGAATAATATTTATTTTGCCTTATATACTGTCTTTCTTTCAATTAATAATCTCCTGGTTGATCTTTTCTCTCTTTTTTTAAAAATCTTTTAAATTTTTTCTTCTTGTTTTTATCCTTGTTTTTTACCTTTCCCTTCCTCTATTTTTTCTTCTTCTTCTTAATCTCCTGCTCTTCTTCCCAGCCTCCTCTGCTCCTCCTTATTCTTCTTGTTTTTCCTCTTTCTCTCTCCCTCTACTTCTGTCTCTGTTCTGTCTCTCTCTCTCTCTCTCTCTCTCTCTCTCATTCCCTGTCTCTCTCTCTCACTCTCAGTTGGGCAATCTTGATCTTTTAACTAGACCATGAAGACCATTTACATTTACTGTAATTTATGTAAATGTACATACTCCATTTTAATTTCTGCTTCTTACTTGTCTCAAATTTTGTTTCACATTTCCTCTCTCTTGTTGCTTCTGTTTGGAATGGTTGATCATTATTTCCATATTTTCCATTTTTCCATTATTAAGATAGTCTAGGTCAGGTATGGCGACTCATGCCTGAAATCTGAGCACTTTGGGAGCCCAAGGTAGGCCGATTGGTTGAGTCTAGGACTCCAAGACCAACCTGGGCAACATGACAAAACCTTGTCTCTACCAAAAAAAAAAATTAGCTGGGTATGGTGGCATGTGCATGTAGTCCCAGCTACCCGGGAGGCTAGGGAAAATTAAGAAATGTTATAAATAAATATAAAGTTAATAAATAAATATTAATAAATATTATGCCCTATTTGTATTAGCTTAAAGGTTCCCTTAATTATTTTAGCATGCAAACATTATTTATCAAATTTAAATTGATACCTTTCCCTTCAACCTAAACATTCCAGAAATTGTGGACTTTTTTTTTTTTTTTTGAGACAGGATCTTGCTCTGTCACCCAGGCTGGAGTGCAGTGGCAAGGTCTCAACTTTCTGCAGCCTTGAATTCCTGGATTCAGGTGATCCTTCTACCTCAGCCTCCCGGGTAGCTGGGACTACATGCACATGCCACCACACCCAGCTAATTTTTTTTTTTTTTTTGTAGAGACAAGGTTTTGTCATGTTGCCCAGGTTGGTCTTGAAGTCCTAGACTCAACCAATCAGCCCACCTTGGGCTCCCAAAGTGCTCAGATTTCAGGCATGAGCCACCATACCTGGCCTAGACTATCTTAATAAAAACAATGCCCTCCTTTTACCTTTTTTGTGTCTTTTATTAGTTTTTTCTATTTGCTTTTTAACCTCATGAAGAATTTATCACTATAATTTTATGCCACCAAAGTTTATTTAAATTTATTCACATGTTATCATTTTCTTTGCTCCTAATATATTCCTGTTACTCAAAGCTAACATCTGGGATCACTTGCGTTTTTTTGTGAATTTCATTTCTTAAAAGTTCATTCAAAGAAGATCTGTTGATAGTGAACTATTAATTTCATTTCAACAAATATCGCTATCTTACCCACACTCTTGAAAATCACTTTGATTAACATGCAGTCTCAGTAGACAGTTATTTTCTCTGAGCACATTAAAGATGTTACCACAGTGTATGGCTTTCATAGTTGCTGTTGAGAAGTTCGCTGTTAATTCATCAAACATTGAAGGTTCTCATTTTTGCCTTGGTGCTTTAATACATTTATGTCTTTTGTGGTCTGCAGTTTTGTGTTCTAGATATTTATTTTCCTGGTTAGGATTCATTTAGCTTCATAAGTCTGAGAATTGGTATTATAATTCATATAATATTGGTATTATATTATATAATTCATATAATTATATATTATATAGGTATTATATAATAGATTCATATAATACCAAAAGAATTGGTATTATAATTCTCAGACTTCATAAGTCTGAGAATTGGTATTTTAGAAAATTCTAAACTGTTATGCTTCCAAATACTACTGCAGCTCCCTTTCTCTTGTTTTTGAAACTTAATTAGGTGTATATTAAAACTTTTTTCTTCCCCATCATGATTTAACTTTTAAAACATTTTGCATCTCTTTGCTTCTCTTCAGACATATCTTCCTGCTCACAAACTTTTTGTTTTTATTTGTATTCAACTGTTAAATCCATCCAATGAATTATATGTTTTTTCTATAAGCTCTATTTTTTCTTACTTAAATATGCTTTTACATTTGTGTAACCTTTAACTATTTTTTATGATTTGTCCCTTATTCACCTTCTTAGCATTCATTAGACATATTTCTTTTATACCTGATAAATATGTTTTCTGAAGTCTTTGTCTTATTGTGTTGTTGGCTGTATGTGTGTGTGCTGGTGATTGGCTGATGACTAGGACATGCTTACTTGTGTTTTATGTGACATTGAGCATGTGGTCTTTGGAGGAATTAGATGTAGGGATATCTCCATCTATATTTCTCACTTAGAATGATCCCTAGACTTTGTATTTTCCATACCGTCAGAGATCAAGGAAAACAAAGCTAAATTTACTTGGAACAGCAAATGTTCTCAAGACAAAACCAGGTTGAAGGTTACCTAACTCTCTCTTTCCCCTCTTTTACTTAATGTTTGACTCTGAGTATTATTTATTAATTTTTTTATTTACAATATTTTTCAAAAATAAATAAAGGCTGGGTGCACTGGCTCATGCCTATAATCCCAACACTCTGGGAGGCTGAGGCAGTAGGATTGCTTGAGTACGGGAGTTCCTGACTAGCTTGGGAAACATAGCAAAACCTCATCTCTACAAATAATGAAAAAATTACCTGGGTGTATTGGTGCACACCTGTGGTCCCAGCTCTCTGGGAGGCTGAGGTGAGAGGATCACTTGAGCCTGGAGGTCAAGGTTGCAGTGAGCCATGATTGCACCACTGCACACCAACCTGGGCAACAGAGCAAGACCTTTTCTCAAAAATAATATTAAAAATAAATAAATACAGTTATTGAAAATCGTAGTTGTTCTTAGCACAAGGGCCACTTGCAGTAATAGGTGCTTAGTAAATATTTATTGAGTGAACGAATTCTCACATCTTTCTGTGTACAGTTGATGGCTCATCAAAACTTTCAGGGAGAATAATAGAGAATATATACCCAGAGGGTATTTCTCTATACTCATATCTCTTCTACAAAGCAGTAGAAAAAAGGAATTATGAAAAATGAAAAGAAATCCTCTTCCTCACTTTGCTTTCGCTGAAAGAAAATAAAAAAGAAAGATGAAAATAAGACAAAAAGAAAATGGAAAAAAATATGTAGAATGATAAGAGAACAGCTTGGAGCTGTGAAGTACAGATCTCTGTAGTTGGTGCTTACTCATTCATGAGTATCTTTTACTTTTCTCTTTCATATCTGGAACTATTGCCAATTATTGTACAGATGTTCCTTCATATCTGCTGCCATGAGTAAATATAGTCTCTCTTGAGGGTTTCTGAGCGTCACACTCTGATCTTATCCAGTGTGTCACTTTTCTAATGGGCTAAGAGAGGAATCCAATAGTTTATTGAAAAGAATGTTAAATTGAATACTGATTGCATTATAGAGAAAAGCACTTCCTCTAGTTCTCCAGAATCCATTTCAAGGACCTGCCACTTGTCTTTGAGCTCTTTCTCCTCTACTCTTCTTTTGCATTAGCTCTTTTAAGAGAAATACGTTTATCCCTGTACCCCATGGCCTGTGAAATCATTCCATTTCTCAGAACCATGTTAACAGAAAGGTGGCTGTCGATAGCTGAATTCTTCCATAAGTCATAATACTTTTAGATGAGCTTCATTATCTTCCAAGATGAAGTATATGGCATCCTGGAATCGGGCCTAAATATCAGGACCATTAACTTTTCTCAAGGTGAGGACCATCTCCCCACTGCCTCCCTTTCTTCAGGCCTTCCTGCCACCGTCTCTCAAGGACTGTGGGGCCGCTAATGTATACTTCGAATAATCAGAACTCAGCTAGTTTTTCATCCATGCAAGTTTCCTGCAATGAAGGAACCTCTTAAAAGAGCCACTCTCAGGCAGAAGTGGCAAAAGAGAAATGCTGCCATTAACAAGCAGAGTACAAGAGATAAGTTGATGGAATATTGCCTCCTCACTTAATTGGAGTTCCTGACCAACCCTTTCTCCACATGAAGAAAGGAAGTGTTAAGTGAATGTCTAGGATATGAAGGATATGAACCTGTCCACATGTTGAGTGACATAGAAAGACCAAAGCATCTCAGTCATATTTTTTTGCTTAGAAAACTTTCTTGCTTATGCCTTCCCATGTGCACGCACTGCAGCACACATTCTCCTAGGCGAGGTTGCCCCACTTTGCAAAAAGGAGTTTTCTTGGGCTGCCAGTGTCGGCTCTCTATACAATGACTTACAGCACTGGACTTCCTCCTGACATCACACTTCAATCAAAAACTTTTTGCACAAAATGTCACTTTCAAAGTTGCGGTTTGGGGGAAAAAACTGTCTATAAAAAATTCATGGCCACAATGATCTGATAATGCAGTGTTCTGATACCAGCAGATGTTTTGTCTAACATGTTCCCTGAAGCTGTACTCTGTGCCTTCATATCTTTCATTTCCAGTTGCTATCTGCTGACTGTGGGATGTCATGTACGTACCCTATAGCTATGCGCGGCAATTCGCATCTAACACCACCGCGCGTAATGAGCTTCACAAGATGCTTGTCGCAATAACTCCGTACTTCCCTAACCATATGGAACACAACACTCTAAAGCCCATAGACACTTTTTTTTATTACAGTTCAGATCCTTAAAACATAATCTGTGTGATGTCTAGTGAATGTACGTGAAGAGCTGCTGAAAACAAAGTTAACACTTGTTCACATCATCTGTTACAAATGTCCAATTTGGGACAATAAATTTCCTCGGAACCTGTTCTTTTGCTGACTCGTTGCTTTATCTTTTTTCCTCTTTCTCTCACGTCGTTTTTTTTATGAACTATGCATATGTATTAAATGGGATTTGTTGTCCCTAGATACCAATTTGCATAAAGTACAAGCCATCATTGGTTGGAGAGAAGCAAATTACTTCTCCGGCAAGATCACACTTCTTTTTTTTTTTTTTTTTTTTTTTTTTTTTTTTTTTTAATTTTAACAAACCGCAGGCAGAGGCTGTTAACAGTACTTAGCCAGATATGCAAAGTATCACTTTTCTCAAAAGCAGCTTGATCAATGAGGGGGAAAAAGGTAAAAAGTGAGAGGTGATATTATTCAATTAAGTCCCGTGAAAAGCTGACCTGAAACAGAAATGCCCATACCTGTTTCGCCACCTGTCCACTTGTCGGTAAGCTGAGCCTCTGCATTTCCCCTTCAGTGCAGGGCAGGTATTTATTCAAGCCTTTTGAGGAAAAAAAAGTACTTGAGAGACTTAGCAAAGAAGTGAGAGCAACTCAGCAGCTTTAAAAAATAACAAGAATCTCAGTTTCATTCTCTGCTTCTCGGAAAACTCACTGCTCTTCATTTATTTTTTCAAGTTACCCTTGCCATTCTTTTCTTTTCTTCATGACATAATAATCAAGCAGCGTGCTGTTAACAGCTCTGCTTATAATTGTTGACTTAAAATGTCTTGTAAGCCGTGAGTAGGACCTGCACTCCCCACCTCTGCCTACCACGAAAAGCGGATTCCCCTACGAGATGCAGTAATGTGCCTGGGACATTGCAGATGGAGCCCCCAGCGTTCAGGTCCATGGCAGTCCCTGGCTCTCTTCTTCCCATTATTCGCATGCTGTACACCTGTGACAAGTTGGCAATTTCTGAGTGATAATGCAGAAATTTGCAAATTCCAGTTTGTCCCTCTGCTAAGCAGAGCTGTGCTAGATTTTGCTAAATAAAGAAACAAACAGCTCTCTCAGCCAAGAATCTCAGACAACGTATTGGCGGGGGTGGGGGTGGAAGCTGTGAACCTTAGAAACAGCTGGGAGTAAGTGACGCTCTCCAACTTTGACAAACTTGCCATAGAAACTTCAAGACACTGTGGTCTGACTTACATGTGCATTTTCAGTTAAGTTTAAGTTCCCGGGTCTTTGGACAGAATAATGAATTTTTAAAATATAATTTTAAACCATTCTAACTAGACAACATGTACATTTCTTACAAGGAGCAAACAGTTGTTCTAAGCATTGTAACTCTTAAAGATAAACAAGAAAGCATTAGTAAATTCTGTTCCTCCTTCTGGGAAGGGGTACTCAATCATTTTTCACTTGTAAGGATCAAAGAGAGTTGAGTATATTATTTACCCCTTATTGTTTTGTTAGGAGGACATGTAGAAATAAAAACAAATGACTGAGAAGCCAACTTGCTCAAGGTTGACACCCATGCCCAGGATATCTTTAGGGAAGACACAAATATGACCAATAATCTCCATCTAGAGGTAAGAGACTTTGTGAGTATGAATGTGTTTGATGTCCCTCTGCTCACCACTGTGTTCCTAGTGCCTAAAAAGCTGGCACTTATGAGATGCTTAATACCTATTTGCTAAATGGATCAGTGAATGATTGAGTTATGAATTTAGTGGTTACATAAAGGAAGTGAACTTCACACAGAAAACTATTTATCTGTTAATGTCACTAGAGTCAAAGATTAATAAAATTTATTTTACGTAAGTTTTTCCCTCTAAGTTCTATCAGATTAATGAAATTTATTTCATGTGTTTTCCTCTACATTCTGTCAGATTAATGAACTTTGTTTCATGTAAGTTTATTTCCCCCTAAATTCTATCAGAGGCACATTTTGAGTGCCTTCATTGTGAGAAGAAATAAACTAAGCATTGCTGATAGTGAGATAAATAAAGAGTCTGGGAGGCAGTAGGTGATTATGGAAGTGGTATATATTTTGAAAGAGGAAGAAGCAAAGCAATACCATTTACTAGCTTAGTGAACTTGGGCAAATTACCTACAATCCCTGAGCTTTAGTTGCCTCTTCTGTAAAATGGGGAGAAATAATTGTAGCATAAGACTATTTTGTGATGATTGAATGAGATTAGGCAATGTCAAGTTCCTGGTACATGGTAAATGCTCACTGAGTGTTGGTCTTTTTGTTTCCCTGCTCCTTTAGACCTTGCAATCTAATTCTACTATTTTAGATGAATACACTAAATATAACCCAAAGGGGGAAAATCTTGGAAGATTTAAAGAGGAACACAGAATTACTTCTTTTGTAAAGAAAAAATGCATGAAAGAATGACTCCTTTTGTTCTTTTTGTCCTGCCTCTTGCCTGTGCTCATGTTGTTCTACCTGTCTGGAACACCTTCCTTTCTTTTATTCAATTATCTAAATTTTATTCTATCATCTAATTTCTAAGCCATCAGACCTTAGGAACAGGGCTTCAGAGCTTACAAATGGGCTCTTGCATTGTTTGGTGAACCTTAAAACATAAATATTTTCTGTTTTATGGTACTCTATCAGTTGTCTTTTGCTGCATAAAAAATAGCCTCAAACTTTAGTATCTTGAAATAACAGCAATTTATTGCTTCCCACAGTCAGTGGTTTGGCTGGATGGCATCCTTTCTTGTTTAGCCTGGATTCACTCATGTGAATGCAGTTAGCTGGAGAGTTGGCTGGGCTGAAATTTCCAAGAAGACCTCACTCACTTCTTAATGCTGTTTTCTACAGTACTTTCATTCTCCTTCATGTGGCTTTTATCTTCTGGTAGACAAGGCTGGTTTCCTTCTATGGTGGTATGAAGGCAGGTCTCCAACTGGGTAAACATGGAAGCTGCATGGTCTTTTAAGGATAAGCCTCCACAACTTGCACAAAGTTGTTTCTACCATGTTCTATTAGACATAGCAAGTTACAAGACCAACCCAGATTCAAAGGGGTAGAAAAATAAATTTTACTTCTGGATAGGAGGCATGCCAATGTCACATTGCCGAAGGTTGTACATATTGGAATGGAAAGTAATCCTGGTCATTAAATAATCATCTTCAGGCGCTTTTTTGCTATTATAGCTATACCTCTTTTGCTATTGGGTATTTGTGTCTAAGTTCTCTTTGGATTGTTTTTTTCCCTCTGATCTGCTTTTGAAGGCCTGCCCTTATTAATTGTCTAGTTTCAAAGACCTCTGTAGTCACCAAGTTCCTATTCTGAGGTTTTGCCTTAGAGTCATTAAAGTACTCTTCTAAACAGAGGATTGTCAAATCTTGTTTCATACTTTCTTCTTTTATTATGCAATATCCACAAGAAGAAGGAACAGTAGAGAATTATTTTCATGGTAGGAAGTGTGCCACCTATTTTAGAAAGGAGAAAGATAAAAGTTAAGTACTATTGGTTTCAAATGATAATTTAAAACATACTCAGCAAACCACCATGGCACACATTTTCCTGTGTAACAAACCCGTATGTCCTGCACATGTATCCCAGAATTTAATAAAATAAAATAAAACAGTATAGACCCAACAAAATATACATAGAATGTATATGTAGAAAACTCTAAAAATCTAAGGAAAGAATCAAAACAATTTTAAATAAATGAAGAAATATTCCATCTTCATGGATTGGAATACTCAATATTGTTAAAATGTCAATTTCCCAACTTTCTGTAGAGTCAATATAATCCCAATGAAAATCTCAACAAGATAATTTGAGGATATCAACAAAGTTACTCTAAAATTTTTATGGAAAGGTAAAATATCAAAATAGCCAACATAATACTGAAGAAGAACACAGCTGAATGAGTAACAATACTCATTGAAACTTACTAAAAAATTGCAGTAATCAAGACAGGCTAAGATATCAAAATAATAGGCAAAAATCAATGGAACAGAATAGAAAGCTCATAAATAGACCAACACAATATCTTTGATAAAGGAAAACTGGCAATTCAATGAAGAGATGATAGTCTTTTCAATAAATGTTGCTAGAACAATTGTATGCCCATATGCAAAAGAAAAAAATCTAGACATAGACCTCACACCTTCATAAAAGCTCAAAATCAATCATAATCCTACATATAAGACACAATATTGTAAAATCTCTAGAAAAAATGTAGGAGGCAATCTATATGACTTTAGGTTTGACAAGGAGTTTTTAGGTACAATACCAAAAGCATAATCTATGAAAGAAAAAAAATGATAAAATACGCCTTTTGATTTTTTTGCTCTGATATGACATTGTTAAGAGAACAAAAAGGCAAGTCACACTCTGGGAGGAAATATTTTCAAAAGAGGAAATATTTTCAAAACAAATATTTGATAAAGCAGTTGTATTCATAATACACAAAGAACTCTTAACAATAAGAAAATAACCCAAAAAAGAAATGGGCAAAATATCTGAAGAGATATCTCACCAAGGAAGATATACAGATGTCAAATAATCATATAAGAATGCTCAATATCTTTTGTTATGAGGAAATTAGATGCTAAATTTTGTCAAATGATTTTTCTTTATCTATTTTAATAATCATTTTTGTCTGTTATTATGATGGATTATATTGATTAGCTTTTGAATGTTGAACCAGTTCTTCATTAGTGAGATAGACCCTATTAAGTCATGATGTATTAATATTGTTTCATGTACTGCTGTATTTTTTGTCTAATATTTTGTTGAATATTTGTATGTCCATGTGTAAGAGGGATATTGGTTTTCAATTTCTTGTTTCTTGTATTACATTTATCTGGCTTTTTTGTAACAAAATGACAAAATATTTCCTTTTCTATTTTCTGAAAAACAAATTGTATAAAGCTTATATATTTCTTAAAATTTTGGCAGACTTCGTCAGTGAAGCAATTTGGTCCTAGAATTTTTTGCTACAAAGGTTTAATTATGAATAATGTTCTTTAGCTCATATAAAGCTATTCAAGTTATCTATTTCTTCTTGAATAAATTTTGTAGTTTCCGTCTTTTTAAGTACTGGGTCCATTTCATTTAAGTTGCCAAATGTATAGGCACACAAATGTTTTTATTATTTTCTTATTATTTCAGATTTCCTTCTATTTTATTTTCTGAGGGTCTGAAATGATATCCCCCTTTTATGCTTGATATTGAAAATTGGTATATCCTCACTTTTTTCTTGGTCAGTCCATCCAGATATTTTTGAATTCTATTCATCTTTTCAAGGAACCAGCTTTTGGTTTCGTTTATTTTCTCTATTTCTTTTCTTTTTATTAATTTCAGTTATTTTTTATTGTTCCTTTTCTTTTTCTTGTGCTTTAATTTGTTTCTCTTTTTCTGGCTTATTTTATTTTATTTTATTTAGCACTCAATAATTAATCTTTTAATGCAACAATGTACGAAGTGCATGCAATTACTACCTGCTCAATCTACACACTTAGTCTTAATGGAAGTTTACAAGAATTTCATTGACTGGGTTTTCTTCCTCCTTAACCAAGTTGAGAACACTGGTAGCCCCCTGAAGGTATAACCTCCCGTTCTAGTCCCCTTAACTGACTGACTTAAACTTGATCCACTGATTGGCACCACGAACTTCAAAAGGTGGGTCGCTGGAGTAGATGCGGTAGCCCAGCTCCTCCAAAGGTGGCTCAGGATCGGCCGTGGCAAACTGGGCAGCATCCTCAATCTCCTTCTTCACTTCCACATCAATTTCCTTTAGTTCTTCCACACTGGCAAGATTGCTGTTCACCATTCTGTCCTTGAGAAGCATAATAGGGTCACTCTTACTTCTTACTTCCTGAATTTCTTCTCGTGTACGGTAACTGACTCCAGGATCACTCATACTGTGTCCGTGGTAACGATAAGTCTGCAGCTCCATCAGGATGGGCCCCCTCCCAGATCTACAATAGGCAGCAGCAAACCTTGTCGCCTCTCGGACGCACAGGATATCCATTCCATCCACTCTCAGCCCAGGAATGAAATCACCTCTCTTATAGTAATCAGTGCTGGCTGCTGCTCTCTCAAAAGATGTTCCCATTCCATAGCGATTATTCTCACAGATGAAAATACAAGGTAATTTCCACAAAGCTGCCATGTTGTAAGCTTCGAATATCTGGCCCTGGTTAGCAGCACCATCGCCGTATAAAGTCAGCAGACCTCATCTTTTCCATTATACTTACAGGCTAGAGCAATCCCAGCGCCCAGGGGCACCTGCGCTTCCATGATGCCATTGCCCCCGTAGAAGTTCTTGGCATATATGTGCATCGATCCTCCTTTCCCTTTAGCACAACCTCCTTTTCGTCCTGTAAGCTCTGCGAGAATTTCTCGGACGGAAAGGCCTCTGGTGAAGGTAAAGCCGTGAGCCCGGTAGGCTGTTATGAGATGGTCTGTGGGGTTGATGCCGGCTTCCAGGCCCACACAGCAAGCTTCCTGACCATCACACAAGTGACAGAAACCACGAATCATTTTCTGTTTATACAGCTGATCTGCTTTCAACTCCATTCGGCGCACAGTCTGCATCATCCTGTAGTATTTGAGCCCATCCTCCCTGGTGAGCACTGTTGTGACAGGAGGGCCTTCTTCCAGTCGGTGAAGGTCACATTTCTTAATTTCAAATGTAGCATCATTTGCAAAATTACGGGATGCTACCAGCACTCTGCTTGCTGGCTTCTGAGAAGAGCCGGACAACACGCTGGAGACGGCGGCGAGCATCTTCCTCATGAAGCACAGGCACTGGCGGCAGCGGCGACTCCTCCTAGCTTCTTAAGTTGAAGACTTAGATCATTAGTTTGAGATCATTCTATATTTCTAGCATAAACATTTAATGCTATAGATTTTCCTCTAGGCACTATTTTAGCTTCATTCCGCAAATTTATCTTCATTCTCATCAATTTCATTCGGTTCAAAATATTTTATCGTCTACTCCAGACTTTTTCTTTAACCTGTGTCTGTTTAGAAGTATGCTATTTAATTTGCAAATATTTTGGTACTTTTCCAATATCTTTTTAGTTTTGATTTCCACTATGATCGTATAAGATATTTTGTATTATTTCTATTTTTAAAATGTGTTATACTTTGCTATAAGAGCCATGATATAGTTCATCTAGGTTATTATTTATGTGGATTTAATAAGAATATGTATTAGCTGTTGCTAGATATAGCGTTCAACAAATATCAATTACGTAAAATTATTTGATAGTGTTGTTCAGATCTTGTATATCCGTGCTGGTCTCCTATCTACTTATTTGTTGATAATTCAAAGAAGAGTGCTAAAGTCTCCAAGTATATTCGTGAATTTGTCTATTTCTATTCCTTTAAGTCTTATTATTTATTCTTCTTTTGAGAATTTGTCGTATTTTTCTAGTTATTTATTTTTCTAATAATTTTGGGTTATATCCTGGATATTTTAAATATTACCTTGAGAGACTCTGGGTGCCGTTAAAACCTTCTGTTGAATGTCAAATTTTTAATTTATCAAACCATCAACCCAGTTAGGTTAAAACTAAAAAATTATTTCTTGCCTTCTGTGTGTGGTATTTCCAATGTCAGCTATAGTTTCAAAGTCTTTGTCATATTGTTTTGGCTGTTTTGCATATATATCTCAGAGGTAATTCTGGGACTTGGGTGGTGGTTTATATTACAGTTCAATTCCCGAAGCCTTTACTATGCTGATTCATGTTAATGCCTATTACTCACACACACAGCTTAGGAGTGAGCCCAGGACTTGTGTCAGTTCGTATATAAAGTGGGGGTCATCTCCAGCTTTCTTCTTTCTGAGATTTCTCATAATACTCTCTAGTATCAGGGAGTTCTTTTCTCCTTAGAGTTTTTACTGCCTCATGTTCAGGTAAAGTATTTATCTCTATTATGGTCATTCTTCAAGTTTGACTCTCTCTCTAGTTTGTCTGCTATTGCTAGCTTTTCAGAGTTTTCAGATAGTTGCCTTTTAAATATTGTCCAGTTTTTAGTTGAAATCAGTGGGAGTGATAGGTATAATGGGCTTACTCTATTTCGGCCAGAATCATGAAGTGTAAACCTGGGTTTCAATAAATTACAATAACATATTGCACTTATCAAATAGTTATTGACAGTCTGAGGATTTTTTTGTGACATGAATTGCTTAAAAAAAATGTATATGACATGTATCAAGAAGTTGGTCTCCAACATGATGTCTGTGTATGCTGACATTTAATAACTGTCTTAATGAAAGACTAGAGATGACTAGAAAGACTGCCACCTAGCAGGATGAATGAATGTATTTTTCATTATAAATAGGTCTTGATAATTAAAAGTAATCTACAAATACATTAATAAAAATGTTTACATCACAGAAAACATTCTGTTAAAGGTTTAAGTATTAAGTTAATTTAAGAAAAAAGAAACCTAAAGTAGACTTTGACCTTCTCAGACACATATGTTATGTAAAATACATTTTATTTCAATTAAAGGCTATTTTCATTTTAATTGTCAATCATATCCTGGTAAACCTACACAATTATTGATCTTAATTGTGGAAGGCTTGAGATATTGATGATGCTGGATAATTTGTTTGCTTGCTGGCTTTGTAAGTGGTACCACCATGAAGCGGCACAATGTGCTTCTGACTTTGAAAGGTCACCACAGTTCTAGAATCTGTTGTTCAGCCTTATAAGCTTTAAATGTTTACATTATCAACACAGAAATAATGAATCTGTCTCTGGGGAACAGGGTTGCGTCAGCCAAGCTCAGAGTCTGATAAAGAAACCAGAATGATCAGTTTTCAATGAGAATAATAGCTGTCACAAGAATCAGAGTATTTCTAGTGGCTTGAATGACCCACCCTTTTCCTAAAGGCAGATCTAAAAAGGAACCACCACAATGAGAAGATGTGCAGTTATGCAGATGTGCAAGAGTATATTGACTTGAATATTTAGTAGTGGTATAGATAAATTCTTGCCCCCTTACCTAATAACTGTGAGATCTTGGGCACATCATTTTAACAATGTTGAGAGGGTGGTTTCTTGTTGTCCTTGAATTATTTAGAGATTAAAAAAGTGAGAAGTCCAGGATCTCACACTCTTAATCAAACAGTACAAATAATTGTGAGGAACAAATCCTACCACTGCTATAGTGAATTAACAGTATGCCCTCCATGTGAGCAATCAACTGCTAGCCATTTCCCTTCAAATATGAAACAAAAAAAGTGAGATATTTAGAAAAAAATTCGCTCTTCATTGTGCCCAACAACAAAGGAGACAGACCTTAGAAGAATGAAGCGTGGAAGACATAAAAAAGGAGGAAACACCAACCACCCCTTAACCCCGCCCCACAAATGTACACAAATAAACATGCAGATATAAACCATCATTAAACTCATACAGTTTGGTTTATGGTAGAGAGGGGGAGATTCCTGAATCTGGTATGAAACTGCTATTTCAGCCTAAACTGGACGATTTTAATAAGTAAAATTAACCAGCAAGGTTTAGAATCTGATTGATACATCATGAAAATACTTGCTACCTTTCAGAGTTGTGTTTGGGAAAATTAAACCAGTTCATGTTCATGCCTAAGAGAATTCTTAGTAAATGGCTACAATTTTCTAAGATGGGGAATAATTGTACGGTTTTTTTTGTTTTGTTTTGTTTTGTTTTTAAATATGGTTAAGGTGATAAGTCAATCAGGCTGGGATTAAAAAGCCCTTAGCCAAGTGCACAGTGTGTAGTAAGCTGTTACAGTATCCTCCCGTGCTGAGAATGTAGGTCCACCCACACACCCAGGACAGTGCTTGCTTAGATACTGCCAATAATTGTTTCAGACTCTCTCTCACACTCTATGTCTAACAAGAACAGCTTCCATTCTGAGTGACATATTTTCCTTTATGTATGCTAGTATCTTCAAAATATGGTCCACTCATAGAGACTATCTGTTACCCTTAGGTTGATTTCATATAACCTCATTGTAAGTTGATTATATATTTTAAATCCAAGAAAACAACCTTTTAAAAATCTTTCTCTTTTAACCAGGTCTAAGTGAATGAAAAAACCAGGGTATGTCAGCATAATGATGGTGTATATAATAAGGGCTATAAATAAATCAAGCTTACAAAATACTTTACATTTGTACAAATAAGCACAAGAAAAGAAGGTATGGTAAAAAACAAAATGTTACAGAAGTTCAGAGACGGAAGATATCACTTCTGGCCTCTGAGTTTCATAAATAAGTGACCTTTTGAATCAGATGTTAAAAGATGAGAAAGATTTTGCTAGGTAGAAATATGTATAAGTAAGACATTTCCTGCAAAGCAAGTGGCACAAAGCATAATAAAAATGGGAATGTTCAAGGACTGTTAAGGAGACAGAAACCAGATCAGTTAGGCAGAGCGTACTTCTTGGTATTAAGTCTGGGACCAGATACATAAGGCCTTGAAAGCCAAGATGGGAAGTTTCCTTTTATTTGGAATTAAATTAAAGAACATTTAAAATTCGGGAGGAAATGTGGATATATATAGATAGAATGATAAAAGAAATTGACAACATGTTAATGTTTAGGAAGTCTAGGTGAAGGTTATATAGGATATTTTTTGTAAAATTCTTGCAAGTTTTCTGTAAGTCTAAAATTGTTTCAAAAAGTTTCAAAAGCTACATTTGTTTTAAAATACAAAGCTTCAAGGAATACAGTAGCACCATGAGAGCAATGTTTTAGGATGGCTGCGCAGAGCACATTTTGTTGGTAGAAATTTGGAAAGCACCACATGGTTATTATGAGATCCTGGAGGTAAAGTCATTGTAGCCCCAACTAGGGTGAAGATGAAGAATAAGTAACATATGTGAGAAATGTAAGACAGGAAGAACCAATAGGGTTTGGGGACGTGTTTGATATATAATATGAAGGCAGAAAAATTTAAAAGGGCTGTGAAGAATCCCAGACAGATATGTTTATGGACTTTATGGTGATGATGGTTTCACAGATATAGATTTATTCCCAAACATATCAAATTGTACACATTATATTTGATACACTGAATTATATATATTGTAGGTAGCTTTTTACATGTCAATGGAATCTCAATAAACTCAATAAAGTGTTGTGGTTTTTTTTTTAAGACTACGATACATTCACACACCAAAACTGATTTTCAGGTAGGTGATTAAAATAATTGTAATAATCATGAAGAAAAGTAAAGGTCAAAGCAATTAATACATGTGACTTTATGTAAACTGAGTTTTAGGTGACTATGGGACATCTGAGTTGAACAGGAGGAATATAAAAACTTTATGGCACGGGTATTTATGGTATTAATGAGTACTTGCCAGAAACAGGGAAGTATTTTTAGAATAAAGAGAAGTGAGGACAGAACCTTGAAGACTGTCCATTTGATGGAGTAGAAGCACGGAAAGAAGTCAATGAACATGACTGTGGTACTCAATGTCCTAAAAGGCCCTCAAGAATTCCTGTCTCCTGGTTTTCACACCTTCCTGTCATCTCCTCCCTTTGCACGCAGACAGGACATAGTAGTGGCTTATTTCTAGTTGATAGAAACAGCAAAAATGAGAAAATCTCACTTCCAAGAATAGGTCATAAGAGATTGTGTCTTCCATTTTTCTGGTATTCACTCTCTCTGCCTCTTCTCACATTATTGTCATGATGGAGAGGGACACTTGGCAAAGAAAAGAGGGCAGCCTCCAGCCAGCAGCCAGAGGGGAACTGAGACCGCTGTCCAACAGGTCCTGTAGAATTCAATTATCCCAACAACCACATGAGTGAGCTTGGAAGCACATCCTTCCCTAATTAAGCCTGCAGATAATGCCACAGATCCTGGGCCAATATCCTTTTTAAAACTTTGAGTTAAGTTTTTAAAAAAATTTTTAATTGACCAATAATAATTGTATATATTCATAGTATACCTAGTGATGTCTCTATACATATAATCTATATGATCAGATCAGATCAGGGTAATTAGTGTATCCATCATCTCAAATATTTATCTTTTTTGTGTGTTGGAAAAGTTCAATATCCTCCTCTTTTTTTTGTTTTGTTTTGTTTTGTTTGTTTGAGACAGAGTCTCACTCTCTCCCAGAGACTGGAGTACAATGGCGTGATCTTGGCTAACTGCAACCTTTGTCTCCCAGGTTCAAGTGATTCTCCTACCTCAGCCTTCTGAGTAGCTGGGATTACAGGCATGCGCCACCACATCCAGCTAATTTTTGTATTTTTAGTAGAGATGGGTTTTCACCATGTTGACCAGACTGGTCTTGAACTCCTGACTTAAAGTAATCTGCCCGTCTCAGTCTCCCAAAGTTCTAGGATTACAGGCATGAGGCACCGTGCCCAGCCCAATATCCAAGCTCTAGCTTTTTGAAACTCTACGTTGTTAACCATCATCATTCTACATTGATATAGGACACTAGAACTTATTTTTCCTGTCTATCTGTTACTGTGTATCCTTTAGCATCTTGATGGCAGTCTTGTAGAGTATTGGTTTTGAATTTGTTTGTAGAGTGTAGAGATCATGTCACAGAGGACCAGTAAAATCATGCCTCAATTGCTGAGCCATAGACACTATGAGATAATAAACATTGTTGTTTTAATCTGTTAAATTTTGGTGTAATTTGTTACATGATAGGTATCTTATGCCGACAGATATAGATCCTTTGAAGAAATAGGAACAGAAACAAGATTATGCAGTGTCGTAGAAAACAAAAGAGAGAGGAAACTTCAAGAGGAAGAGAGTCCTTCACAGGCTAACTGTGGCAGATATGTTGCATAGGGCAGTGGCTATAAAAAGACCCCTTGAACTTGGAAGTAAAATTTGAAAAAGTCTTTGAGTGAGGGGCAATGGATAAAACATAGCTTTAGGTGGTGTGGATGGGGATGTTGGTCAAGAGCAGACTTATTTGGGGTTTCTGGCAGGAAAAAAGGAAAAGAAATTTACAACAGTAGCTTTGATGGAGAATTATTATCTTTATAACATAAATTTCTAGGCTTATCTCTAGGACGAGGGCAAGTCTAAGGATCCTGAGAGGTATAGGAAGATGTGAAATTATTTATTGAGTAACTACTATGTATCCCTCACTCTTTTCAGCGCTAGAGATGCAGTAGCAGGAAAAAAACAAAAGGTAAAGATCTTTGCCTCTCATAGTTTACATTAGAGTAGGAAGAGACAGAAAATAAAATAAGAAAAGCATAAAATTTCTTAGATGCTGATGTGTGTTATAGAAGAGAACTATTCTCAATATTCAGCCTTATGAGGAGGAGAAATACCACTTTCTCCAAGAAATACGGTAAAAATATCAGATGATACTAGAGAGATGCTCTAAAATGGAGGGAGGGGATAGGACAATTGAGCCATTTTGTAGAGAATGTGGCCTTTTACTCTGCTTTTGCCTAATACTTGTCTTAGCATATGTTTTTAACACTTTACTGGGCTCCTACCTCTCTTGCTATATTTATGCAGGAATTGCAACATGTTGGAACATTAATTGTTGATGTACAATCTTCGTCCCTTTATTATAGATGGCAATAAAATTCACAGTAACCAAGGTAGTACATTTTTCAATTACACATTATATTGTTTCATTAGCTGTCATACGTCACCTGCACCTACCTATCAACTAGCACATTTTACTTCATTATGTGCCTGCAGTCATCTTTTAGTGACAATCACTGTATCCTAAATTGTCATAACAAGCCCTAATCTCAAGCAGCAATCTATGTTTCAGCTGCATTTTAGAGCACATTTATGTATATGATTTCAGCAAATGTAGTTGAGTGCAATAGAATTGATTTCATGTCCTCCCTTCCTCCCCACCCCATATTTGTATATGGTATATGTATTTTCATTATTGTTTCCAGAGTAACATCAAACGAGTAACATCAAACTTTTCACTATGAGTTGGGGGCTTTACATTTGTGGCCTTAACATAATGGCCCATAGTGTTTAAATAGGTTGCCCAAAGTCACAGAATGTATCAAGGTCTTGGTCATGGTGTTTATAGGTTGGTTCTCTAGAGTAGTTAGCAATTTTAGAGACAGTAAGGCAGGCCTGGAAAGGGTCTGTGAACAAGTTCCCTAGAAAAGGGGATGATCTTTAGAAAAAGCAGATCCATTCAGCCTGAACTAAATTCTGCCTCATGAATCAAAGCCTATCATTTTCCTTCTTTTTCCTTTGGAGTTATATTTGTGCAAGACCGTAGTGTCATTTCCAAGCTTTAATCAGAGATATACAAATACTCACAACTGCATTAATACCGTGTCTATTTGATGATGCAATATGTCTCTCCATCTGAATTCTTGCATGTGACGTGTGAACACTCACAGTCCCAAATTTGCTACCACTTTGCTATAGATGCCTGAAATCTAGAACCCCATAGAATCCCTGGCTTGAGACCTTATCAGAGTTTCACTCTGAACTAGAGATGTAGTTTTCCATTCCACTTCAAGTAAACTCAAGCCTTAGTCCCCTTTTCTTTCAGTTCTTCCTTAGCTAGGTCTGGAAACCCTGATGAACTTCCTTCTGACTGCCTGGTGTTTTCTTAAAACAGACTTTCCCCACTCCTCCTTGGCCTGAAATATTCCAAAACAACATTCTGGGAATTCCCAGTTAGAGATTCTTCCTCACTTCTTATATAACCAGTGAAGCTACCAATGCCATTCAGGATGTGGCCAATTTTATATCCTCTCATTCCTTTCGATTTTTCCAGTTAAGCTAATTTAATCCCTTCCCCACCAACAACCCCTTTTCCCAAATCCATATTCATAGTCTTCTTAGTAGGAGGTAAAGGGCATTAAATCCTAAAGGTTTCTGCTAATTTTCCCCATTCCTCTTTTGCCAACAGGGGAAGGCTTGTGTTTCTGCTGGGTTTGCTAGTAATGGGATTTTTTTTTTTCTTTTCCTTAACACAGTTCTATAATTAATGCATGTTTCTCTGATTCTACATTTATATTTAACACATTTTAAAAGGTACAAAATGCGTTTTAAAGGCGCTTCCCTATCCCTTGTGATTGTTGGAGCACAGAGGAGCCATGTAAGGATTATGAGAGGAACTCAAGAAGGAGGGGTGGGCTCCTGCCAGACTTCCCAGAGCAGAAGCCACGTGAAGGGGAAGTTCACTGACTTGGAAACTCTTGCACCACCTGCTGGTAATTTAGGAAAGCAATTAAATGCCAGACAGGGACTGACGTCCTCACTGTGGTATTTGGGAGCAACCACACTTTTGGGTATCATTTTATCATCAGAGTCTGGAGGGCTGACAGATGCAGAGCTTGTGCTGAAACTTATGGAAAACTTAGTTTTGGCATCTCACACTCCTGGAAAACTGGCTAGCTTAAAAAAGAACGCTTTCTCCTCTTTTCCTCAATCCACTCCAACTCAACCTCAGCCTTATGAGAGCTTAAGTTTTTGAACGCCTCTCTATTCACTCTACTCCGATGTTGCCTCCTTGGCAAGTTCCTGAGTGGGCTCTTTCTCTCCAACTCTTGGAGCTCATTTTCTAAGAATAATGTCTACTTTGTTGTCCATTGACAGTGCCCTGGGGCATTCACATGCAAAAAGACTTAGAGACCAGGATAATTTCTGTGGCCCACAAATCATGAAAGGGGATGCTCTGGGGAGAGAAAGGAAAGAGTGCATACTGAAGTGGCTTTTCTCCTTGGATCAAAAATGCCTTGAGCTGCATCACTTAACACCTTAATGGACACCCAATAGTTACTGCATTGATAAGGAAGCTACTAGAAACTACTTAGCACAGAATTATCACTCAATATGACTGACCGTCATTCAGTAACACTGAAACTAAGGGATCCAGGTAATTTCCGCAGCCAATAGTTCTTAGTCCTCCCAATACGTAGAAAGCACCTGGGGCTTGGCTTGTTAAATTGGTAGATTCCTGGGCGCTGTCCCAGGATTCCATTTTATGCCTCACATTTGGGCTCTGGAATCTGCACTTCTAAGAAAGCCTCTGAATGGTTCTGATACAGATGATGCTCAGACCACACTTTAAGGAACATCGAGAGAAGGCAGCAGAATAAAAGGTTTCATTTCCAAAAATTGTTTCTCCAATTAGGTCTTCTGTTCATTTATCCCACCCTCTTTACTATTGCTGCTTTGAAAGAAAATTAGATTATTGTTGGCAAATTAGAAAACACAGATGAATAAAAATGAAAAATTAAATCAGACTCATATCCAGAGAAATAACTCATGCTAAACTGTTAATTTTTTGTGTGTATTCTTAAAAAATTTATACACACACACATAATATAACATATTGGTGTATATGTCTATACTTTGTAGGTTGTTTAGTTCACTTAATAAATTATAAATATCTTTGCATTCTGGCCAATCCATAATATCTTCATCATAACTTTTAATGGTTATTCCATTAAACAGATGTATGGTTATCAGCCAGTGCCCTAGCATTGAATATTTAGATTTTCTCCCAATAATTCTATCTTATAAACAACCCTGTGATGAACATTTCTGTACATATGCCTACTTGTTCAATCATTTCCTAAGGACAAATTCCTAGTAGCAGAATTGTTAAGTCAAAGGATAATAGATTTTAAGGTTTTGATAAATTGCCAAATGTCCCCAAGAAACGTTTCTTGATTTACTCTCTCAGCAGCACTTAATAAAAATGAGGAAACACCCCTTGCCAATCTGGATATTATAATTTAAAAAAAAAAAACTATTCCCATATGCTTTGATAGAAAAATTGTTTTTATTGTTTTAATGTGCAGTTATTTGACTCAGAGAGAGAATGACTCTTTCCTTTCTTACCGTATGTTTGCAACCTAAGATTCTTATGTTATGAGCTGCTTTTTCATATGCTTTGTCCACTATATTTTTGAAACATTTGTCTTTGTCTTAGTAAGTAGGAAGAACTCTTTACACTAACACTTAACAGTTTGTTAACAACATTTTATGTTAACACTTTGTTCACTGCATATGTGCAAATATATTAAATATATTAACACTGTATTGGCTACGTATTTGCAAATATTCCCAGACATTTTAAATAATTGTTGATAGTATTTTTAACTGGTTTGCTTTTATTGTTGTACAAGTATGATTGACTTTTATAAGGCAAAAATGTATCAATATTTCTTTTAGAATTTCCATTCAATGTCATATGTGAAAAGACCTTTCCTGCTTCAAAATTATATAAATAATCACTCAAATTTTCTTCCAGTATTTTGTAGTTTATTTTTACACTTAGATCTTAGATTCATCTGAAATTTTTTGTGTGTGGAAGAATAACTTCATTTTTCATATTGTCAGCCTGTTGTCCGAATAGTTACCTCATTTTCTGTGAGAGAAAAGTTCTAAACAGCTATCTCAGTTACATACATATGCATGGTCTGGGAGAAATGAAATGAAGCAAAACATCTCTTGAGGAGGGTGCTCCCTGACACTAGCTCCATGGAAAACTTCCTGTTGTAGTGGATTTTGGGGACTTCCTAATATATGTCACTTCTGGAGGAAGTCATCAGCCTTCCCTTCCCATTCCTTCTCACTATCTACAGATCTATAGGTTTCCAAAGGCTGTTGCATCTCAGATAAATTGACAAGTAAAAGGAGAAGATAATGTAAGGAACTCATTGTGATTTAATATTAACATTTTATTTGTGTACTCTGGTTCCCTTCCATTCTCTGCCAGTGTTTTCTGCACCTCACAACTATAACGTGGTAAAGTGAAATGAGCATCAGCTGTGAGAGTACACATGTGTATTTCAACCCTGGCTCTGCCATGAACTCACCTCTCTCAATCTTTTGTAAAATGGAGTGTATGCATTCATCTGCTTCGGCTGGTATAACGAAATACCATAGACTAGGTGACTTAAACAACAGAAATTTATTTTCTCCCGGTTCTGTCTTCTGGAATTCCAAGATCAAGGTGCCAGCAGAATTGGTTTCTGGTGAGGCCTCTGTCTTTGGCCTGCAAATGGCCTTTCTTCTATGTGTATGCAGAGAGAGAGAGAGAGAGAGAGAGAGAGAGAGAGAGAGAGAGCTCTGTTGTCTCTTCTTTTTCATGTGAAGACACCAGTTCTTCTGAACTGGAGCCCTACCCTATGACCTCATTTAACCTTAACTGCCTCTTTAAAGGCTCTGTCTCCAAATGCAGTCACAGTAGGGGTTAGGGCTTCAACCCACAAATTTTGGAGGGACACAATTCAGCCCATAAGAATATGGTATCTAGATCTCATACAGATTTAAACACTATGAACACCATTTCAAATAAATGTCAATGACTTTGGGAAAAGGAGCCTGAAAAATGCAGATTGCATTTCCATTGAAGTCAGCCAATTTGTATGGAAGTCAGCCCAGGGCTGTGCTTGGATCCCTGTTTGTTCAAGAGTAGTATGTAAGCATAGTCCCTGCTCTTCAATGGCATAGCCTCTCATTCATTGCTGAGGAGGTGAGGCCAACCTCTGAAACAATAAGAGAATAGTACACAACCCAATATCATTAAGGGCAAGTTGTGGGCTTCAAAAAACGCTCCTACTTAATCAGATAATAATGCATCTTTAGAGTTCAAACACTAACGTTGTGCTGAGACCATTTTCTGGGTTTTCACCACCTTCGGAGGCAAAGCAGAAAGTAGCATCAAATTTCTCCTGCAAAAACTTCTTTGTTTGAGTGTTAACTTGTTCTGAATGGAAGCAGGTAACCCTGTTCTGAGCTGAAAAAATCAAACTTTACTTGATGCATGGACAGAGAAGCCCAGTAGAGTTTGATCCAGACACATTTAGGTACATTACCTTCAAAGAGGCCTTCTAGAGACTACAGGAGTTGCTGGAATTTTGGATCAAAGGGAGACAGGAAATAGCATCTGTATTTTTTTTTCATGAAAATGATTGTTATTTCAGAAAACGAAAGCATGTTTGGGCTGAGAGGGCAGGTTCCCAGTTGTCTGAACCAGTCATTCCAACCAGGCTTCCCACTTCTGCAAAGAAGAGAGAGGGTGAGTTTACAGGGAGAGGGTGCAGTCCTTTTCAAAGACAAGTAATGGCATTAGTGTTCAAAAAGCAGATAATCCCAGTTACCAAACTGGTGAGAAGCCAGGCAAATCCAGCAGGGGTGGAAGGAGGGAACGGGTGGGGCTGCAGATCCTGCTAACAAGGAGTGCACCATGGCTAGCAATGAGTCAAGCTCACCTGCTATCGCCTGACATCACTCCCTTTCCTCAGCTCCCTCTCCCCTTGCTTGGAAAGCAGATTGCTAAATACCTGACTGTAAGCCCCACAGGTGGAGCTACCTGAAGTGGTTTAACCCACTGCAAGTGTTGTGCCAATCAGTCAACAATTCCCACGGCTGCCTTTGTGAGAAGCCTCTCTCTTAAGCCTCTGGTTTAAGAATTTAGAGTAATCATGTAAAAATGATACCCCTGTGCTCCATGATCCGCTGAATCTCACTAATGCCGGATCCCAGAAGAGGGCTTATTAATGGTGAGACGCAGTGCCTCTCTCTCGGCTCATGTTTCACACAGATCTCTCTTATGGCTTCAGCTGTAAACCTCACTGCTGATAAAGAGAATATAATGAACCTCGCTGCTCCATGAGAATGAAATCTAGGGCCATGCAGTAGTTACCTGCTCTACCTTCTGGCACTAGGGTAGGCATGAGAGGTGAGCTTCGTGGCTGTGGGAAATAAAGGCATAAGGCCACCTCCCTTACCTCTCAGGGTTTTCTCTGTCATGGTGAAAGAGGCTGCATTTAAAGAACATGATACGGGACTAGAGAGATGCTATAATTTCTCAAATAGTTCCTCCATAATATTGTCAATTCCCTACTACTAACTAGATAAAGGACTCCTCATTTTTGTGCTCTTTCAATAACAAAAACATAAATAAAACCTTGGGATCTCTGGATCCTATGAACTAGATCATTCCACGATGTTTAGGGACCCAAGATTTATCCCACCTTGTTCTGACAGTGACCACTGGGCCCTTGATTTATCTGATGGAAGTCTGTAGTGAGTGCCAAGCATAACCCAACAATTGCCTCCCTAGGCCCCATCATTCCCCAGCTTTTTCCATCCACCAAGTGGCAAGAGAAAATGACAGATCCTGTCTTAGAGTAGAAACCATTTCTAGAATACAGCTCTAAGATACTGGTTGGTACACACTACTACAAAGCCCATTTCCAAATGTAGAATTTCACAGTTAAAATAGCTTGATTCTGTATCAAGGTTTATCTCTTCCCAAACATTCACACCCAATATATCCTTTACTGCTCACACAGTTGAGAAAGGGGCTGAGAGAGTCATGTTTTGGATATGATGAAACAGAGGCGTGCAGATGTAAGGTCACTTGCTAAAGCCATATCAAAGTTTAGGTGTGGAATACAGACTAGAATGCAGATTTAAGGCTTCCAGCAAAGGGCACTTCTAAACATGCCATTTCTCTGAAACTAAGAGGTTACTTTATCAGATTATGCATTGAAAACTTTTTTTTTTTTTTTAGATTACTTTTTGGCTTTCTAAAGGGATGAATTATTTCGACCATATAGTTCCTAAGCAAGACATTTTTTGTCTTACTTTGTTCTGGTAGTACAGAGTAACAGGTGAAGTTTAACCAGTCAGTGCCCAAGTAGACAGATTCTGGGATGAAGCATTGTGCGTGCCTTCTCACAGGATCTATGGCTCAGGCCTTGGTTACTCTGGAGTGAAGCCAGGGGCTTTACTTCTGGAGATAACACCTCCAGGGATTAGGTCATTCTGCAAGAATGTTCTGGTGTCATTTAACGCATGTTCAGTCAAAGATGCAATAACATCATTGAAAAAAGCACCCTTCTGGATGGAATGAGGAAAGCAAACGGTGAATCCCTGATTCTGAAAAACTATTTAGGACTCCTGATTTTCAGACAGGTCCTCCTGCCAGTGTGTCTTTTCTAGAAAGAGATGTGGATGCAAATACATAAATACATGCAGATAACATTCATTGACACTTTGTCATAAAAACAAATCTCTTGGCAGGACCTCATCAGATAACTACTCCTGCCCCATCTGAGCTGACAGTGCCTTTTAAATGTACTTTTCACTTACTAAACCTTAAAAAAAAAAAGCACCTCATTTGACTTACTGCTTATTGAATAAAGGATTAGTATTATTTCCCTTCCTCCAGTGAACTTTCTTGCACTTTATTCTCAATAGATTGTATGTCTTTGTGTTTCTCTGCCAAGATGTCACTGCTGAAAAAATCACAGGCCTTAATGCTGCCCAGTTCATGCCGTGATAACTTTTTATTCAGAATTGCTTGAGGTCATCTCAATGGGAGTAATGGGTAAGAATGAGAATTTACCCCCAACTTGAATTAAAATAACTTTCAAGCACTTCCTCGAGTAGGAACAAAGATGAAAGGGGCCCCAAATTATGGGAGTATTTGAAATAACAAGACAAGGGTGTCCTTTGAAATATACTCAGCCACATTTGTTTGCCTTTAAGTCAGATCACCTTAACCAAGGACATCGGGTGACAAGAACAAATGGTTAATGATTGTGGAAGGAACCTGGCCAATTGGCTTCTCTTTCTCTCTTTTTCTTTTACTTATCTTTTCATATTATTATTATTATTTTAACTTAGGCTAGAATGCCCAGTAGGAGTGCAGACTGGAGGATCGGCTGTCTTTTGAACTGGAGACATCACAGGAAACTGGGGAGGCTCCAAATTGCTAACCTGAGGCCGGAGCAAAAACTTTTTCGTCGAAGGGACTGCTTTTTTTATTTCCCCTTCAACGGATGGCATCCCAAGTCCTGCTGGATTGCATCTGTCTTTGTTCCTGCAGCCAAGCCTTATAGCTGGCTCACACTCTGCCACGCTCATAACCTCACACTAGAAAGGATATTACAAAGAGGGGCAAACACCCTAGAGGGTTCCCCTTTATCAGAACCTTCCCTGTCAGTGGGCTCCTCATTTCCCGAGCCCTCGTCTGATTATTAGTGTACTGACGGAATAAAAATAACCTCATATTCCTACATGAATCATAAATAAAATCCTTTTATTTCATCAAAGAGGTTGGCAGGTTTATAGTCCTTTGCAATGCAGGCACGATGTGAATGACATACCTTTAATTTTGCTGACAAGCTCATCCGGGTTCAAATGAAAAAAGAGTGAGAAGTGGGTGACTTGGAGAACAGTTGTGCAGGAGCTTTTTGGGGAGGATAAATATTTCACCTTGCCACTGTAATCAGGGAACCAACCGATCTTGGTAATGAACTCTTCAATTATAGCCCACTTCTGACTCTTCAAAACTGCCTAAGCAACAATACCACAGTGATTATTGCTGACGTTACAGATAGGAGCTACCTGCAAAGAAAGAAAAAAGGAAAAGGGAAATGATGGTGTGGTAGGAAGAGAAAGCCATTGAAACTTTACATCACTAAATCTTCTGATAAGAAAATGCTATGGAGCCAGCCAAAGGGAAAAATACATTCACCCCACCCCCTCCACTCTTGTTCATTCCCTGACCTACTAAACTCTCTTGATGACTCCATGAATGCTCCAAATTTCTATGAATCTAGGCATGAGCTCCCCAGATCAGATAACCCAGCAATTAAGACTCTGTAGTTCGTACACCATGCCCATTTGCCATTGATTTCTATTAAGTATGATTCTGGAGTCCCTTCTGTTAAAGGAAGACCAGCATGGACAATGGGCTGGGTACTGCCTTTGGTCCAAGTGTTTCCTGTCTTCCTATTTGGAGGAGGAAAGAACTAAAAGATAGAAAGAAACACTAGATGCTGGGCTCATAAATTATTTACCTTAATTTTTCGAGGAAAGAAAATTGGAAATTTGTAAACAACATTTATCAACATAGCCTTATAGATCAGGATTTTACATAGAAAAACACAAAGGGAAAAATTGCAAGATTTAAAAGAGTTAATTTCTGGAAAAGGAAAGATGCCTGACTTTATGATGAGACTCTTCTGTTGAGCCAGTCTAAGAGAGCTTAGCCCTAAGAAATGAGCTTTTGTAATAGATACCCTGGGGGCTCACAACTTAGCTTGGGATTTGTTTTACTGGTAAATTTAGTTTTCTTCCATTATTCAAAACATTCTATCAGGAGAGACAGTTGCTAGCAGTGATCTCCAGGCCTCATCTTATAAGAAATGGGCCATACTTTGCCAGGCATGAGTCTCTTTTTACTACAGCTAAGCAGAATGGAAGAGAAACTATACTGCTCTCTCTTCAACTGAACTAAAACCTTTTTGAGGACAAAAGCCATATTTTATTCCAATTGTGTAGCTTCCACAGAACATAAAATGGTGTAAGTCTTGGGTTATCTAGAGGAGTTAAGAAACAGGACAAAGGCTATTCAAGGAGCCACTGGATATCAAAGTGACTCTGTCTGTCCTACAGTCTTGAGATTAAACCTTCTGCATCCAAACAATCTATGATTCTTTAGATCCACACAGATGAGATGGCTTGTTTACTTCATGGATCCCTTGATTTTTAAGCAGCTGATACTTGTGATTTGAGAAAAAAAAAAAAAGGTCTTAGGAAGGTTCTGTTGTGCTAGTTTTATGGCTGAGGATACTGTGGCTCAAAGAGGTTACAGAGGATGTCCCTAGTCATGATCCAAATTCTAAAGAAAAGAGTGTTGATCTTCAGGCTAACTTATGGTTTAAAAGGCCTATTCCACACTCCTGAGTTTTAACAATGAAGTATGCAGGAAAGAGATAGTAATTGTACTTCTAGGAAAAGGGTTTCGTGGTAGCCTGTAGGAGCTAAAAAGACACCTGTAAGCAACAATGACATTGCACTGCTCTTATTCCACTAGGTGAGCACACAGATGCCTAACCCCATGGCCAAGAAAACCTGGCCTGTGATAGCTGTCCAGGATCTGTCACAGCTGCCATGGGCCCATGTATGGTCCTCTCAAGCTAAGAGAGAAAACATCAGCTGGGCTCAGGAGGGAGTGCCCAGCCTGAGACCACCTGGGGCACTGGGCACTCTCACAAACTACCCTAAGAGGGGAGGGGGAAGTAAATGTGAACACTCAGATGTTCAGCAACAGGCTTTAATCAGAACCTGCTGGGAGGTTCTGCTGAGCCAGAACATTTCTGGCACATTTATGGCCATAAATGGAATAAAACATTAATTTAAAAGTACTAACCTCACATGCAAAACCATGCATGTCTTGTTACCAAACAAATGCCATGGAGAGTATAGGCACAATGAAGACAAACTAGAGATAGAGTCTGAAACAGGAACTGGAGAGGCTCACATACAGCAAGTCTTTCTTCTACAACCACACATTTGGCAAGTGAATGAGAACTTTGTTATTCACCAGGCACTGTACTAGATGCGTCGTGTCTGTAATTATCACTACCCCTTACAACAACACTATGAGGAAAGTGTGTTAGTCAGGATCCAAGCAGGAAACCTCTAAATATTTATAACAGGGAAGATTAGATACAGAGAATTGGTAATCCAGAGAATTTAAGACAGTGAATGGTTAACACAGGCGATATAAGACTGAGAAGCCAAACCGGGAATGGCGAGGCACTCTCATATTGGCAGGAAAGGGAAGGAGGTGGAATTCCTAGAGCCCAGAGAGAACCACAGAGGAAAGACAGTTACTTCTGAAAACGCCATGCAAGGCAGTGAGACCGAGAGGGAAATCTCTCATTCCGTTGCCCTCCATACCACCCACCCCAGTGCCTCTCATTGGCCAGAAAACAGAGAAATACTTTTTGTAGGGTCTGTATCCTGAAATATAGAGCAGAGCAGAGAAAAGGCAGAAAACAGATGCGAGAACAGGCAGACCAAGGACAAGCGCTGGTGTATCATGATGCCCACACTACACAAGTAGAAACTGAGTCTCAGACAGGCTGTGTGGTTTACCCAAGGACACCTAACAAGACACTGAAGGATAAAGATTTCAGCCCAGTATTTGCCAGGCACTATCCTGTATGCTTCCAGTCTGTAATTACCACTACTTCTTACATCAGCACTGGGAAAAAGTCTCAGTAGTCCATACCTTTGCCATGACATGATTTCTTTTCTGTGTGCTAGGCTGGGCAACAAGAGGAAAGGTCCCCAAGCACCTGGGATGCCCGTGACTTCCAGGATCAGACTGAACCCCTGGCCTGTTCCAACCCTGCCCAGGGATAAAACATTCATCATTAGTCCTTGGAAATAAGCAGATTGCTGTTTACTGTGATTGGCTCAACAGTGATCTAATGGTGTTTTACTGAAAGTCCTGGGATTTAGACTTCTATAGCTCACTTTGCTCTCTCGATTCTTGTTCTTGTACTTGCAGCTTTGACTTCAGGGTCTGGCTTGTCCCATAGGTCTGGACTGTATTCACACTCTGAAGCCTATGGAGCAGAGACTATGGCACCCATTATATTTGATCAATTAATGAATACTATGCTGGTGAACATTGGCTAACTCCATGTCTCCTGACTTTGATCTTAACCGTGTGGATGTTCTCTGCGGGTAACACACTTAGATCTTGTTTGTGTCCACCTTCAGCCTCTTCCTGGCCCCCTATGTTAAACATGTCTCCAATCCCCGTTCCAGGTTCTATTCCTGGTTCTTGATAAAATAAGCAGTTTTCAAATCATGATATTCCAGAAAAATACCATTTTTCCAGGCTAAATTTTTAAAATTGAAGAATTGCCCAAAATCAGCCACTTTCTGTCTCTGTAGAACCTTACACTACACCTTGAATTAATTTTGCATCAGGTAACTGTTGTCAGATTGCTGGTATGCATAGTTTCCCCATTGTTTAAAGAAAAAACTTCTTTAAAAGCTTACATGCACTCTCTAAAATTGTTTTTTTATGAATATAATAAATTTGCTAAGAAAGAAGGCATGTGTTGCTATTCGAGAGAGACAGAAAGAGAGAGAAATGGAAAGGAAGAGAAAAAAAATCTGATGAAACCATAGAGAAAGACAAAATCAACTCTATTGAATTCTAGATTGCCATCTTGTCAGGATTTTTGCAAGATTCCTTTGCCACTCTTTTAATTTTCATTACTTTCCATTTTCTTTGAATAAGCATAGAAGCAGGTTCTAATTTTACCAGAGGCTTTTCATCAAATCAGACTTTTTATTCTCCCTAGGTTATCCTAGTCACAAAAACATCTCTCTCTTTTCAAAGCTTGCATAATATTAGCTAACTCTAGTGGGGTACAGCTTCTTGAACCCACACAGTTAAGATGCAAACATTATTCTTTAACCTGACTTCAGTTCTCTTTCATCACAGAGACTGACATTCTTAGAAGCCAGCATCTTCACAGAACCTCTGAGGTTTATGAAAAATTTCCTTAATCACTGGCTGTGCAGACATGAACTTTTTGAACTTAAAGCAAGTCATATCTCTGTTCAGTGTTTTGAGGAATCTCAGATACTCGACTCTCCTATTTTTAACCTGGTTATAATGAAGACTTTTCTATATCCAAAGGAATCTTGTCCTAGCCAGGACTTGCCACTCCTTTCCTCTGGCACCGTGGTGAAATAACAGGTCACCACTTCTCACTAGGGCCATTGGGAGCACCTAATTGTATTGGTGCAAACTGGTGGGAGGTTTTTGTGGAGGACCAAATACCAAAGAGCAGAGTGATGTAAATTCACAGACTTGGTGTCACCATCTTCTATGTCAAAATATACCCTAGGGGACTTGTGTCATTACCCTAACTCCAAATCTAATGGTGAAGACAAAAGGGCTGCCAGGACATATTGAGGCCTCTTTGCTCACTGACAGGTGTGATTTCTAAGACTTTCCCTTTCTCAGTGATGAACAAATCTGCTTTCTTGTAGTTTCCTTGAGGGATGAGAATAGGTTTGTATTTAGACTTCTGCAGAATATAAACATAGTTGGACATTTAGAGGCTGTTGGCTTATACTCCATTGTTACTCTTTTAAAACACAGGTTGCAGAGCATCTATGAAACAAAGCTATTAATTGATGCATATCCATTGAGCATTTGCATTACGTTAACACTGGTGGCTTCTAAAGAGATCCTATGCATAGTCCTTATTATCAAGGTATTTACTGAATAGTATCAATGGAGATCTAATGGACCTGCCATCTGACAGACAAGCTCTATTCCAGGTTGGATGCTTGCTAGCTTTGTGGCTCTAGGTCTTTCAGTGATTTTTTTTTTTTTCCTGGAACTTGGTTTTCTCACCTGAAAATGGACTACTGATACATGAGGTATTTGGAAGACTTTATTAAGATGATATAAAAAAGCATTTCTCACAATGACTGACATATATTAGGCCTTCAATAAATATCTGAGAAAACTTGATGTGCAGGCATGAAAATACAGTGTTTCCTAACCAGCTCTGTTAATGCTGTGGGCCAATGTAGGGGTCTGGCTTATAATGTCTTTGAGAGTTCAGAGCAGAAAGAAAATGTGATTAGCTATGATGATCAAGAAAGTTTTCAAGGGGATGAAGTAGAACCTTGCCAAAAGGTGGGATTTTAAGAAAGGCAGATATAAAGAAAGGGGCAATCCAGGAATTTCATTCTCCCAGTGACCCAGGCAAAAATGAAAAAGTGGAAATGCCAGTTGAATTTGAGCAACAGTGAAGAAGTGGTTGGCTGGGTCAGGGAGCGAGAAGGGGACCTGTGAACCTGAGTCTAGAAAGGTGGTGGCGACCAAGCTAACATCCTTTTTCTTTAAGGCAGAAGAGAGACTAGAGTTTTGGGACTTGGGTGCATGGTAAATTGATCATAGGAGAAATGCAGGAAGACAAATCAGAGGTGTTAATCCAAAGAGCTTAGAGACAGACAGGCAGGTGGAGTACCACTGGAAGAGTGAGGGTGTCATGACATGAATGGAGCGACAGGGAATAGAAAAGAATATATGGTCATGTGATACTCAGAAAAATGGGTAAACCTTAGGTTCTGATTAAATAGGAGTAAAAAGGAAAAAGAAAAGGCTCACAGTTAATTCTGACTCTTTGTTTTTGCATAACAGGGAACTAGTAGCCACTTTAACATGAATAGGAATGTAAGGAGGAAGAGCTGACTTTGTAAAGGAGAAGACACATAGAAAAATAGCTGGTACTTTACCCATCATTTACTTTCAGGTGTCCCTTAAGGGTCTAGAATGAAGTGAGAAACACTTCAGCTTCAGTGAATTCCAACTGGATTGTATAACATATTTTGAATATGAAGCATAATGTAGCATCTTTTCTACCCATGGCAGGGAGGGCTTTTTGCCAAGCAATGCTGGAACAGCACATCTATTTTGCTGGGCTGAGTCACTGTGCCATCAGAAGCGGTTCTAATCTCAGCTCTGTATGATGGTTGTGGAAAAGTTTACTTCCATTTTTTCCTGCATCTCAGAATTTTTTTTTCTCTCTCTCTAAAAGGAATATAATGACATCAACTTGTCCTCCACTGCCACCACAACACATTTAGCAAGAAGTTTGCATATTTACTGAGAATGTATTCAGGGCTCCTTTCTGGGTTGCCCCTTCCCAGTGTTCCCAGAGGGCACTGTTGATGCCTTTGTGGCAGGAAGCATCACTGAGCCGGGCAAATTTTATTGATGTGTCTGTCTCCCCCGGGAGACTATGAGCTTTCCAAGTCTGAGACTAGACTTCTTCTTCAAAATAATCCTCTTGTTTAGCACATGGAAAGTGAAAGAATGAATTAACAAGTAAAATGTGTATCTCGTGTGTCTGTGGGATGGGCACTTCCTTGGTTAAAAAAAGTCTGGCTTCTCTTTGATGGGCTCAGCTCCTCTGTGAAAGAAGCAAGAGGCATCTGGAAATGATTGACTCCTCCTGATACTTTCTTGATTCTTAATTGCAAATATGGTAGCTTCTCAGTTAAGGGAAAGGATGTAACATTGGTGAATTTCAGTAATACCCTCACTAAAGGCCAAGCTCAAGAAATTGGACTTGAGCTAGAGGAGTAGCAAGTTAAGTACTAATGACATCCAAAGGCTAAGTCAACATGCCCAGAATGTCAAAGCACTTAATGCATTACATATCTTCTTCTAATGACACTTGCATCTACATGACAGGGACATTGGGGCATTTGTGAAAAACTCAAATATATATTTTCCAAGTGGTTGCATATGTTTGTTGAATATAATGATGTGTGGACTTTTGTAGAGTGGAAATGAGTGGGAAGAAGAGAAATGGAGGGATCACATAAACATGTCTTGGTCATTCATTTTG
Organism: Mandrillus leucophaeus; assembly: GCF_000951045.1. Taxonomy (NCBI): domain Eukaryota; kingdom Metazoa; phylum Chordata; class Mammalia; order Primates; family Cercopithecidae; genus Mandrillus; species Mandrillus leucophaeus. The sequence continues at coordinate 1,734,579 of NW_012105886.1, forward strand.
AAAAACACAAGATTCAAGACTAGCATTTTTATACACCACCTTGTTTCTTGTTTTTGCTTTAGATTAAGACTGGTATTTAACAATGAATTAATGTACTAATTGTTTTAACTTTCTCAATGTTCAGTACTTTGTTCTTGCATTTCTTAGGCAAGTACTTGAAATGAACTAGAAATTTTGTAACATGGTGGAAAGAAAATTAGTAATAACACATATTTTGCTGCCTTCTTTTCTATTTGATGTTGGTTCAGACAAAGATAATTTACAAATTGGACAATGAAACCAAATTCAATATTTGTGAGTTGAAGCCTGAAGAAGATAATAATTGCATCATAAAATACCTAAAACATCTCAAAATTCCCAAGGCTGTAGAAAGCAGCAGCTTATAAAACTCAAACTTGTGATCTCTTATTAATTCTGCTTTATGTTTTAACTATAAATATAAATATATTAATTACAGAAATTACAATGAGACTCGCAGAAAGTCAACAATAACATTAGTTAGCATTATTTTAATGCTTCATTTTATTGGCACTATTTTCGGAATTCAGGTCCTGATTCTTGTGTACCTGTTTCATATCAACATTAAGGATTCTCTCCCAGCAAATTTTTACATGAAATCCCATTTTCAGGTAGCTGCAGTCTTTGGAGAAAGGACCTCAAAGATATTTTAAATCCTTAAGTGAATACTGAGCCAAGGCTCTGTTTCTCTCCACCCCACCGCCAGCCTTGACACTAAAGCATATTCAGAAGGAACATATTAGCAAATTGGGAATGGTATGATGTGTCAGAATTTTTTACTTTCCCTGTCTAATTGTTGGTTTAGGAGTACGGAAAGAACAGTCCAGGAGAAGAACAATAATAAACAGTGAAGATACTCCCCACGCTGCCTGGGACCTGATACTGAGAACTGAATGCAGTGATTAATCCACTTTTGTGGATATCCTATTTGATCCTGTGCTATATATTTTGGGATATTGAGGACTTACAGCATACAAGGCCAAGAAAGCATGTGTAATCCATAAACAACTGCGGCACATAAGAGTACATGATTGTTGCCTTACAAGTCTTCAAATTGCTATAGCTGTTTATATTGGAACTTATATCAGCCAGATTTCAATGGATACACAGAAAATTCTCAAAATATTTCAAGCAGAAGGAATTTAATACAGGGACTTGGGTTCTTAAAAATTGGTGAAAGAATTGGGAGCTGAGGTTCTAGGCTGAGCTGTCAGGAATATCTCCTAGAATGACTTGGACCTTCTAAAGGAGCTATTCCCTCTAAGACTGCCAGTGGAACTGGAAGGGGGACTGGAATTAAGTAGCTGGTACTTCCACTATTACCATCCTAAGTGCCTCTCAGCACATTTAAGAAACTGAAAAATTGATCAGTAGTGCCACCATAGAAGACCCTCATCTCCTCAGAACATTGTCCCCTTGTGGAAACAGCCAAAGGGGCAAGGAGGTAGCCTCCACCTCATTCCACCGTTCAAAGTCATGTAGGTATAAATATGGCTAAATTTAATTCACATTAAACTCTAGCTGCAAGGAAGCTGGGAAAATAGTTTTAGTTTTCTAATCTCTTCAATTAGAGGAAAGATCGAACGAAGACTGAGTGGGTCAATCATCTGTATTGGAATTGGAAACTAGCATCTATTTGCAGCCTTCTATGTTTAGACAATGTCCCAGAAACTTTAACTGCAGTACTTTAATTTATTTTATTTAATTAGAGATGGTATTTGACTTAAGCTTAGGAGGACGAGTAGATGATTTATGATGAAGACGTTTAGAATAGAGCAAGTAGGATAAATCAGGGTAGGAGGAAGTATTGCTGCCCCAAACACAGAGGCATGGAAGGGAAGGATATATTTGGAGGTGGGGTTGCAGCTTCTGAGGCCAGGGCCAGGTCAGAGAAGAGCAATTTGGGTGCATTAGCAGTGATGGAGGTTGGGGTACAAGACTTCCCTTACAAATATCAAACCCAGCAGGAGGCTTAGAGGGACTAAGTGTAGAACATCCATCTGTCCATCATTGCAAAAAGTTGCTTCTCCATCAAGCTCCAGCTCAAGGCTTTTGTAATCAAAATTTTGCCAATAACTTGACAAGATCATCTTCTCTAACCTTTTAACTCCTATAACATTTACTGTCCCCAAGAAACATTTACTACTTAAAAATAACTTCCTCACTTTTCTCAACAGTTGATTCTTACGTACTGAACTGGCATTTCTCACTATGGATTTCTAAAAGGAAGGACACATGACATCCATTCTTGTGTCCCCTTTTCCTCTATCCCATTCCAGGTACCTGTGCTTACTTAGTAAAGGGGAATTTTAATACACTTAATTTGCCTTTGTATTGAACATAGAGTTTCTTCTATTTTTTTCTCCTCCCATAATGTCTTTGCCGTTTTGGTAACTTCTCCAATGCCATCAGACTTTCTGGTCCCCTCAGAGTGTTCCCTTTGCCTTTACTTGCTATCTCACTTGATGTAGTTTCTTTGTATTTATCTTTACCTTAAACCAGTTACTCCGCTGCTTTCTCTGTTTCCCTTCCCCACCCCAGTTCACATTCTCATACTTCGGCTCTGTTCCAACCTCTTCTATGTTTTTATATTTTGTCCCGTTTGTCTCCTTAACTGGGGTTCCTAGTTTTGTTTGTTTCTGCCTCTGCATCTGCCACCTTCTGTGCTTTCTTTTGTTTATTTCACTCTACATGCATATACTGTCTTCATTTTTATCTTTTCCTCTGGGTACTTCACTCACTCTTTTCCATTCTGTACCACACCCTTCACCCATCCTTGATAAATTACCTTGCTTTTTATCTATCCCTGTCCACATAAAGCCTCTCACCCCTTCCAAGACAGAGGAAGACCAACATGAGACTTCACTCTTTACCCACCTGCCTCTATAACATCAGGGGCTCAGGAACTTCTGTCAAATACAAAGTTCCCTGCACTCACCACCTCTATGGCCATGCCTACCTCACTGCTGACCTTTGTTAGGGTAACTTGGCATAGAAACAATTGATTTTGAAATTCAACCCAGATTTTAACAAAGGGACCCAATTTAAGACTGTCCTGTCTATGACCTGTTAGTTTTCATGGCCTGTCAGCCGCTTCAGGAGGTGTTTTCAGAGGACAAATTTGTCTCTATTTCTACACTGTCTGGAAGGCATACACACACACACTCACACACACACACGTAACTTCACTCTCCAACCATATGTGTGTGTGCATGTATGTATATATACACACATATATACATATTTATATATGAGTTATATATAAGCATATGTATCTACGTATATATGCATTAAATATCCATAATACATATATATTTTATATACATAATACATATATGTATATAATGTGTATATATGCATTATCTACATAGTGCTCATGTGTATTTTATATATACATGTAAGTTGAAATTTTGGTCATTGAGTTAAGCATTCAGTAAGGGGCTTATCATAAGAAAAAAATAGTCTCTTTCAAATTCATGATTAGCAATTTAGAGAATAAAAACTAACAATGCTCTGAAATTTTATCCTGCTTTGAAGATATTTAGGCCATCTCACACTTAATGATTTTATCTCTACCAACTGACTCTTTTAGTGTTGATGTGTTTCTTTAGACATTTCCTTTAACCTCATAAAATATTTCTGAGAAATGAGAAAAGTAGTAGAGGGGGCATGAGGGAGGCAGGTTGCATCACACGGTTTCAAGGTGGAGAAATGAGAGCAGGACCCAGTGGAACTGCTAACTGAACTTGCTCCATCGAGCAGCCAAGGAGCAGACACCTAACCAGCATCCCTCCTTCATTTCCTCTCACTTCACTTTTCATCTGCATTTCTTGCCTCATTTCAGGGATCCTCCAAACTCAGAAATACAAACCTCAGAATCCACTTTAATCACTAAGTGTTCAAGCTGGAATTACAAGTCACATTTTCCATATTTAGCTAAAAAAATCTGATTCCAGAAGTCAATATCATAAAAATGAATGCATTAGATGTAATGGATCGGAATACCTTTTAAGTGAATATTCATATGTAGACATTTAGAGAAATATGAGCAGAGGCAAAAGACATTTATTGAATCCCAATTGTTTTTAATACCCCAGACATTATACACAGCAGGGATTTAACAGGAATTTTTAAACCACATATTAAATATATATTCTATACAAAGTAACATTAGCAATAATTATAAAATAATTTATCACCAAAATTACCCCTCTAAATTTTAGAATTTGAATGTATACTTCACCTCTCCAGATTTGTAAACACAAATACTTTATGCCAACATTTGGGAAGTATTAATCTTAAAGGGCTTATTTTGAATTAATAGAGATGTCAGAATCCTACATGGTAACTGGAAAACTCAATCGAAATAGAAGAAATATAAATTAATATAAATTAGTTTATAAACTTTTTTTTTGAGACAGAGTCTTGCTCTGTTGCCCAGGTTGGAGTGCAGTGGTGCGATCTCAGCTCACTGCAACCTCTACCTCCCATGTTCAAGTAATTCTCCTGCTTCAGCCTCCCGAGTAGCTGGTAGGTATGAGCCACCATGCCCAGAAAATTTTTGTATTTTTAGTAGAGATAGGGTTTTGCCATGTTAGCCACGCTGGTCTCCAACTCCTGACCTCAAGTGATCCTCCAGCCTCAGCCTCCCAAAGTGCTGGGAATACAGGCATGAGCCACTTCACCAGGTCTGTTAGTTTATAAACTTTACTAGACAGCTTCTCTGACCAGAAGGTAGGAAAGTGATTGAAGAATAACCCCAGTGAAAAGATTACTGCAAGATGGCTTGCAGAATTTCCAGATCAATACAGAAAGCACCAGAGGCTCAACTTATTGAGGAAATAGAAGTGAGTCTACAAAAGATCTTGCTTTGCAGACACTTTTTTTCTGCTCTTAGAGGAAACCTGCCTGGCTGTGGGCAGACCTATCTGGGCCAGGTCTTCAATCCTGTCCTACACTGGCCTGCCCTGGGGAATCTACTGTCCTCCTGTCAGAAAATGCAATGGCTTCCCGTCACCAGTTAGCCCTGCTTTTCCTCAGCAAAGTTGATCAGATTTTGCTGATATGTATTAACTATGCATATTATTACATTCAAAGAAAAACATGATCTCAATTTGGCTGCATATTCAAAGTGCCGGTCCCTGTTGTCCTGCCTAACACTCTTAACTGCATACATTTAGCCGTTGGTTGGAGAATTATTTCAATCCAGATTGAAAAGAAACAGCTCTGGCCTTGGTTATTTTGGCATACAATTCTCCAATATGACTCTGTTTTCTAAGCAGACATTAATGATTCTAAAACTAATATTCATTGTTTGAAGAGGCACAGCGGCCTTGGCATTTACTTAACCTTTTGTCTCATGTATGAGACTGAGTCAGCCTAAATCCTCTTCTTAATTAATATCTTTTCTTTTTATGGCCAACGTTATTTATTGAACAATTTGCATGTAACAATTAGAGCCACGAGAGCTTAAGAAAACTCTTCCTGCTCAGAAGTCCACCTGTTCAGATTTTTATTTATTTAGTTTTTAAGGTTGTTCAGATTACATAAACTCAGGGAAAGCTTGACTAAAGTCATGGGGAATACATTGGGGCAGATATATCTTATGTAGGTGATCCCACCTGCTGGAGCCCAAAAGAAAAGAAGAAAAATATTCCTTTTATTTAAAAATGATGTGATTTATTTAAGCAAAGAGTATGGATTTATGCTGTTCTAGGTATCTGCAGAAAATTCCCATTAATGTTGGCCATTGTGTGGAGGGATGAGGCGTAGCTCTAAATAAACCAATATGCTCAAGGAATAAGGTGTTGTATGTGAAGATATTTCTTTTAAAATAACATGAAAAATGAAAGTAATAAAATGTTAAAAATAAAAGAAGTAACTTTATCAATGGTCTTAAACCATACCAAAAAGTGAACTACTATTTACCATCTTCTCTCAAATTTCTGTCCACAGGAATTCATAAATTTGGCATAATTTTAATCATAGTACAGAACAGCATTTTTAGATATATCAAGTCCTTCACTTTTGTTGACATATTGTTTCAATTTATTATATTGAAGATCTGCATAATATTCAAGAAATTAGATGTGCTCAATAATTTAATTAATACCATATTGTGGCATTATATTCTTCATAACATTTTTTATGTAATATAATATTGCATAAACATATTGAAGAATATAGCTGGTTCCTTTTTTTTTTGCCATGCAAGTAGAATTATTGGGCAAAATAGCATGCACATTTTCTATTTCTTGGCAATAATATTTAATAATATATCATAGTATATTTTGATTCTAGCAATGTATGGGTATATTGGTTTGATAACCTTGCCAGAGATGCATATTACCTATATTTTTGAAGTTGTGCTAAATGGACATGTATAAAATTTTCTTGATGACATAGAGTTGACTCCCCCAAATCCAGCAATTATTATTTCCAACTATGTTATTCAAAATTTTGCTTAATTAGCTCATTGGGGAAAACCAAAGATTTTAAATCATTGAGGTGCTTTCAAGACCTGAGGTTTATTATTAAATCACTAAATGCCAATAATTTTTATATAAGACTCCATGTGGAGATGTGGAAGATAATAGAAGATGTTTCTGAAGGTGTACTGATGCACTTGTTTGACCAGTACTTAACATGAACTTACTGTGTACTGTGTGACTATTTCTCTTTCTGAAAGGGAACCAGAGGGTGCAAACTCTTTATTTGAGGGTCCTGGTGACTCAAGGTTATACTCTAGAAAATCTAATTCTTTCCTTTCCCAACTGGCATTTCAAAGATATTTCAAGTACTCATGTTACCAGATATTAAGCACTTCAGCAAGAAATTATCTAAATTTCCCAATTTGCTCCTTAAAGACTTCTTGCAGACTCTTTTTCAAATTTGCCTGTGGAGTGCAGATTTTCTTGTGCACAACGCTGAATTTATTTAGATAGTAGAAACCTTCCTGGGTGATCCTGATTGTCTCAAAACATGACATATAAGAAGACCAGTTCATAACAGAGCCTGGCAGATTTTTCTGGAAAGTAACTTGCAGAAAAATGAAAGGCTAAAAGTCTAATTAGAGATATAAATTGTTTTTTAACATATTAGTAGCAACAAAATCAGTTAATGCTTTTTCATGTTCATAATGCTTCAGGGAACACCCTTGAACATGTCTCCTTATAGTATGAGAATATTTCTCCAAAGTATATATCTGGAAATGACATTAATGGGTGGTAGGAAATGGACATCTTCAAAGTTTTCCATCATTGACAATATTTTCTCCAAAATTGTTTTAACAATTTAACACCTCTATCAATAAGGCATAGAAATTTCCACTTTCTTACATTTTCAAGAACACTTTTTTATCAGATTTTAATTTCTGCCTAAAACTTGTAAAAGGGTAGGGAGCAGTTGTTTTAATTCTGTAATCACTAATTAAATGGAGCAGTTTAACAACAACAAAAAGAAAGGAAAGCCCTAATGGCCAATAGAAAGAATAACTTCTGATATTTGATAGAACAGTGGGGTACCTACAGTTCATGATAATTTATTGAATATTTCAAAATAGCAGAAGAAAATATTTGAAATGTTACCACTGCAAAAAATAATAAATGTTTGAGGTGATGAATAACCTAAATGCTTTGATTTGATCATTATACTTTATATGCAAGTATCAAAATATCACGTGCCCTATAAATATGTGCAATTATTGTGTATCAGTTTTAAAAAGATTCACCTGCTGAAGTCATCTCACTACAATTCAACTGCACCAAATGGTCATTCAACCAACACAGCCCCACTCCTCAAGGTTTTAGATGACATTTCTGTCTGTGAATGATGAAGATCACCCTGCAGGGATTATTGGATTATCTGTTACCATGCAATGTCTTAGTTAACATTTAGTACTTTATTAAAGGTTAGTTGAGGATAAGGTAATATGCTGAATGGTGTGAGATGGGACACTACCTGGAAGAAAGGAAAAGATACTGATTTTTAACTAGACAGTATGTATCTTAAAAATGGAATTATATTTTACAATAATAGAAGCAGAGTAAAAGTTATTTATGTAACACCTACAATTAGACACTGTTCTACAGATTTTTGTGTACAGTTGACCCTTGACCAACATGATAATTAGGGGCACTGGCCCCACATACAGTTGAAAACCCACTTGCAATTTTTGACTCCCTAAAAACTTAACTGCTAATATCCTACTGTTGACCTGATAGCATAGTCAACTAACATATATTTTGTATGTTGTATGTATTATATACTGTACTCTTACAATAAGGTAAGCTAGCAAAAAGAAAATATTAAGAAAATTATAAGAGAAAATATATTTAGTGTTAATTAAGTGGAAGTGGATCACCATAAAGCTCTTCATTCTCATCATCTTCACATTAAGAAGGCTGAGGAGGAAGAGGAAAAGGAGGCATTGGTCTTGCTGTCTGAGAAGTGGCAGGGAAGGAAGAAAATCTGCATGCAAGTGGACCCACAAAGTTGTTCAGTGGTCAAGTGTACGTATGTTTCATTTGTTTTCACACAAATAACAGGGAGGTAGGCATAATCTTCATTTAACACATTAGGAAACAATATTTAAATTCACAGAAGAGTTCAGTAAGATAGACAAAAACCCCAATTTTTAAAAATGGACAAAAGATTAGAACACACACTTTACCAAGGAAGAGACCTGGTTGACAAATAAGCACATGCATAGGTACTCAACATTATTGGTCATTAGCAACATGCAGGTGAAAACTGTGATGAGATACCATTACATGTTGATTAGAATTGCTTAAATTAAAATGACTGGTGACGTCAACAAGATGCGGATCTACTAAAAATCTCATTCATTGTGGTGAGAAAGCAAAATGGTAGAATCATTTTAAAAACTCTTTGACAGTTTCTTACAATGTTCAACATATCATATTACCTGGCAATGTCACTCCAGGTATTTGCCTACTGAAAATATAAGCCCACACAATGGACAAGACCTGTACACAAATACTTGCAGCAGCTTTATTCATAGTTGCCAAAACTGAAAACAATTCAAAAGTCTATCAACTGAATAATGTATAAACAGATGAAATACTACTCAGTGATAAAAAGGTGTGAATTACTGATATATATAAACAACTAGGATGGATCCAAAAGCATTGTGCTAAGTGAAAGAAAACAGACACAAAAGGTTATATTTCACATGAATGAATTTATATGACATTTTGGAAGAGGCAAAACTGCAGGGACAAACATCAGATCAGTGGTTGCCAGAGGCTGGGGGTCTGAGGAAGGCATTGACTACAGAGATTAGCAGGGAACTTTCTGGGATGATGGAAAAGTTTTGTATATTGATTGTAGTGATGGTCATATGCCTGTATATATTTGTCAAAACTCCTCAAGCTGTACATTTTAAAAGGTACAGTTTACTGTATGTGAATTCTGTCTTAAATAAATCTGACAAAAAATGTAGTTCCTGTATAATAAAGCTTTTAATCTTTTTAATTTATCTGGATATTCCTAGTGTCTTAGAAGAGAGCCTGACACATAGTAGGCATCAAATAAAGTTATGTTAAGTAGTTTCTAAGGAATTAGGAAGAAAGATGACAGTTTGACAATGACAATAACATATTTTGCCCATTACTCAGTTTTATTTTTAAATTTTTATTTCATTGTGATAAGAACAGTTAACATGATATCTACCCTCTTAAAAATTTTTACCTGTAAAATATAATATCATTAACTACAGGCATTCTAGTTTTCTTTAGAATAGTCCAGCCATGATCACTCATGCCTGGCACCATTTCTGTAAAGCTCACACTTATGCAAGTGATATTTCTGTGAAACCGACCCATGAGTAATTTCTGAGTAGGTATTAAAACACCCTCACGTCTACAAGTCTAATATATTAATAAATGTGCTCTTTTCAATAAGACATCTAAATTTGCATGCACCATCCTACTTGTTATGTTCAGTACTCAATTTTTTAATGTTTCTTGGACACTAGCCAGTAAGTCTGAGTCCCTAGTTAGTTCATCTATTACTTTCTCGCCACAATAGATTTGGGTCTCTGCCAAGAAATGGACTAATATTGCATACAAAAATTGTAAAATGCATTTCCTGATCTTCTGATATGTTCTTTCCCAGTGAGGGGGGAGTACACACACACACACACACACACACACACACACACACACATCCAATCCATATACAAAAGCTATCCAAGTTAGGTAAACATTTTTTATTGTCATTATTAACATCAAGTGCCTTCTGTAATCCAAGTGTTTGTTTGACCATTTACATGATTCTCTCACCCTGTGGACTGGAAGGGAACAATGAGTTGTAAAATCTGATAATGATCAAAGATGATGCCTCTCTGAAAAAAAAAAAAAAAAAAAAAGGAGTCAGAATTGTAGGAGCCCTCATTTCCACAGGAAAAGCACATTTTCTGCATTTGATTTGGCACATTCTCTGTGTCTTAATTTCAATGATTCCAAAATGAGATGCTCTTAAAGAAGGAAAAGGTTCTGTATTGGAGAGGGGTATTTTCCTTCCCTACCTTCATTTCCCTTAAAACATAAGCACAGAACTAATGAATGCTATTAAAGGTACTTGTAGAAATGATTCTGATTTGTATCTGATGACTAACTAACCTATTATTGCACTTCTTGGGCAGAGATTAATGGGAAATTCTTAAAGAATAAAGACTCTAACAAGCTTTAGAAATATGTGTGGGCCCAGACTGTACCACATGACCTCAGAAAGCCGAACCCTGGCTGTTAATATCCTTGACTAATGAACCAAGGCTACAGTCCGTGCTAGCAAAGTGTCAAGAAATAAGTAACCAGAGAGGTGACCTTTTAACACGCTTCTAAATGTAATTTTTAACAGAACAGTGTCAATAAGTTCAAAATCCCATATGCTTTTGATCTGATATGGAAGTACAATGCATCAATATTAGACAGCAAAAGGGAAAGAAAGAGGAAAGCTAGAGGAAAATGGACAAAAAAGAATCCAAAAGAATAATCTCCAACTAAGACTCCAAATACCTTTTCTTTACATAGGTAAGAATATAAAAAGTTCTGGTTCACTATTTCAACATTATCATCATTGTGAAAAAAGTAATAATTAATCATAATGGTTTCAGACTATTTCTATTAATTCCTTTAATAACTATTTATTTTTGCTTAGGTTTGAGATATATTGCATGACCTAGCAACCCTCCCTCTTCCTGCTCCTGGGTTTTCCATTAATACATTTAATCTTAAAGCATAAACTCTTGTGTCCATTAGATCTAGGGTCATTTCCCAGCTCAGACACTGTGTCACTAAGTATATTACTTAAGTTCTATAGAATCTCAGTCTTTTCATCTATAAAATGGGGACATTAATAGGATTTTTACTGGATTACTATAAAAATTAAATGGAAAAGTGAATCTAGAGATTTTAGCACAATATCTGATAAGTCAAAAGAGTTTTAAAGTGCTAGCTATTAGTAGAGCGACTGCAAATATTATTGTTATTGTTGATATAATTACTTGGAGTTCCTCAATCCCTTTTAATGCCTATTATTTCCACCTTCCCAAGTAGAAGGCTACCACTTTCATAGAGTGTGCAGCAGCCCTGTTTGTACCCTTTGCATCCTCCTATTGGGTGGCTAAGAACGTGAAAAAGTGAATGAACATTGCCCATCTCATGATTATATTTCCTCATAATATCAAATAGTCACTTAGTATAGTCAGTAACTTACAATAATAAAAAAAAAAAAGACAGGTTCTATTGGAGAAATGTACTCTTTTTTTTTTCATTCTGTCTTTTTAACCTTTTTTTTTTTTTTTTTTTTTTGATAGAGTATCACCCCAGGCTGGAGTGCAGTGGTGCAATCTTGGCTCACTGTAACCTCCGCCTTCCAGGTTCAAGAAATTCTCTTGCCTCTGCCTCCTGAGTAGCTGGGATTACAGGCTCGTGTCACTGCACCCAGCAAATTTTTGTATTTTTAGTTGAGACAGGGTTTCACCATGCTGGCCAGGGTAGTCTGGAATTCCTGAGCTAAAGTGATCCACCCACCTTGGCCACGCAAAATGCTGGGATTACAGATGTGAGCCACTGCACTCGGCCTGTCTTTTTAATCATTGACAATATCATTATTTAGGTATATTCAAGTATATTCAAGTTTTAACAAACTCGTGTTTAGGATAATACAATCTGTCTAAAAATTTGTTAGACAGGCAAGGAAATGTCTCTCCTTCAGTAACAGCAAAACTCTGTTTTGCCTTTCCAAATAGCTGATCCCAATTTTTGGAGCATTTTGTATTTTATATTCTTTAAAGTTCACACTGCAAACAATTCATGACTCTTTTTCCTTCAGCTCCAGTTGGGAGAGCAAATGTTCATGGGTGTCCTCTGTTGGGCCAATTCCTGAACTCAGTCCTCACTCTAAAGGGGCTCACCGCCTAGAGGTAGAGGGGAATTATAATACAATATAGTAAGTGCTAAGGCGGAGAAGCTAACTCTTCCTGAATAGGAAAAGAGTAGTGAACAGTAGCATCCATTCATTCATTTACTCAGAATGGCACCATGTGTGGCCAATGGCGACACTGTGAAGAGCAAGGATTCAGGATGCAGACTGCCTGTGTTTATATCCTGGCTGTGGTCCTGGCCAGACATGTGTCCTGGCAGGCCACATCACCTCCCCATACCTTGTTTTCTTGATCTGTATAACGGAGATCATAACATAACCTTTCTTATGGGTTTGGTATTAAGTTTAAATAAGTTAAGTTAGGCAAGTGTTTAGAATAGTGCCTGAGGCCATACGATCAGTATCATAGAAATATGTGTTAAATAAAGAAAAAATCTATCATCACTTCCTGCACAATCCTTCATTCAACCCATACAGAGATTCCCAACCTCAAAAAGTCAATAATCTTCTAAGTTGGGGGCTGGGGAGACAGGCAAAAAGCAGCATATATAGAATGCTATATAAGATGCTATAAGATGACAAGTGCTATGGAAACAAAAAGATGTAGAGTAGGATAAGGGGATCAGGAATGTGGGGATGCGGGATGAGATGGTCAGTCAGTCAGGCTGGGCTCGTTGAGAAGAAGACATTGGGACGAACAGTGGGAAGAGATGCAGGAGAGGGTCAAGCAGATGTGGGTTGTATGGGGGACAGAGTGGGACAGGGGGAGCCCATCTTATGGCAACTGCTCTGGCTCTGAGAAGACTTCATACTCTGAACATATTATGAAGGGCTCATGTTATTTCCTGATGGACTGGATGTAGGTTGTTAGATAAAAAGAGGAGCTCAGACTGACTTCAAAATTAAATTGGATTGGTGATCCCTGGAACCAAGAAGGCAATAAAGCACAGGACTCCAACAGAACAAACAGACAGGGAAAGTCTTATAGTATCAAGAAGATGAAAGTGGCTATACGTAGAAGTAAGTTGGAGAAAGAGCAGGATATAAACACAGAGAAGCAGAATAGAGACATATCGTAATAAACCTTACATGTAGTGCTCAGCAACCTCAGTCGTGCAGGCAGAGGGAGGTGCTGAGGATCTAGATTGTGGACTGGGGATAACCTTGTACTTGTAGGAAAATGCCTTCCATCAGAGTGGGGGCCCTGGGGCTGGCAGAATGATGGAAAGTAGGGAAGGCTGCAATGGTTCTCTCCACAGTTGAACTAAGGGAGAGGCAGCCAGAAAGCAATGCTATAGAGATTGAGTGTAGTTCTACTATGATAGAATTGACAAACAGTAACCATTTGGGTTGCAGGCCTGCGGAGGGGTGTGAAAGGTAGAAGTTAAAGAAAGCAAAATAGGAAACACAAGACAAGAAGCAGATTGAGGACATTAAAAAGCCCAAGTGTCTTTTTTTTTTTTTTTTTTTGCTACATTTTTCCTTTTTTCACTCCATCTGGTTCTTCCTCCAATTTTAGAAGTCCTGGGCAGCTGAGCTTGGAGTTTAAGGGATCCTTTCATATTCTCAGATTTCACTCAGAGAAATCCTCTACCAAATTCTCAGACTTCAAGAGCTCCCCACCATGGAGGCACCATGATGAATGAAAGGGGTCTTTTTGTTTGAAATATTTTAAAAGTGTCATAATTGTTGGAATGTGAGGAAAAGGAGACCAGGGGAAAAGGAGAAGAAACAAAACACTTTCCAGACCTTCCCAAGAAGTAAGACAAGAGGAACTCTCCTAGCATCCCTTAGGAGGACATTGTTCCTTGATTCCATGTTAGCAAAGTTGGCAGTCCAGAGCTTAACCTGTGACAATTCTGGGTGGGCTTGTCAAGCCTGAGGCAGAAGCCAGTCCTTCTGGGTCTACTGAAACAAATTCTTAAAATCGTAAGAGAAAAATTGGATTTGAAGGAGTTTGTTTCACGAGAACTGGAGCTCCTGTAAATGAATTTTCTTAGATCTATAGTCAGAGTGAGTGGTGGAAAGACAGTAGGGAGAAAAAGATATTTTCCATGTCTCTTTACTAAACTCGTAAATAAATAGTTCCAGAAAGGACTCGAATACTTCTTACTCATCCCTTTTAAAGTGTTCACTGATAGCAGCCAACAAAATTAAGTACTACCTACCTTCAGTGCTACTTTTGAATTTAACGAAAAAATTCTCAATGACTAAGGATCCTTCAAAGCCCCAAGGAATCTTCCTTGGAGTAGGGCTTCAAAGATGTGGAACTATTTTCAGCCAAGTATCTTTCTTTGGATTTTCAAAGAGCACAAAAATAGACTAACCAGCCAAGATCAGGATCATTATCTTGATCATCTTCCATTATCATGATTAACAATCATTGAGCTGTACTATTTGAAGCTGTGTTGAATGCTTTCCAAGATTGCCTCACTATTATCAAACCCATGTTACTGAGGAAGAAACCGAGTTTTAGAGTTTCAAAGTAAACTTGATCAACATTTCACAGTGGACAACCAACATTTATTGAGAAACTATTTATCAGCTGGGATGGGCCCAGAAGCTTTCAAACCTCTCAGATTCCTTTTATTTTTTCTGTTTTACATATAAGAAAACTGATGCTCTAAGTGGCTCAATAGCTTATCCAAGATCATCCCATTTGTAATGTAAGTGATCTAATTGTCCTTAATTTTAAACCAAACATAATTTCTCTTGGGAGTATGGAAGACTGTTCTCATCCCAATTCCCAATAGCCCTTAGCTGTTTTCTTCCCTTTCAGTTCAGGTAGTAAGTGACAAT
The DNA here is from genome assembly GCF_000951045.1 of Mandrillus leucophaeus. Lineage (NCBI taxonomy): Eukaryota > Metazoa > Chordata > Mammalia > Primates > Cercopithecidae > Mandrillus > Mandrillus leucophaeus. Next base: position 1,749,804 of record NW_012105886.1, read on the forward strand.
CCCTGGATAGGCCATTACCTATCCCCTTGGTCTAAATTAATTTTTGAAATTTCATAATGTAATGATGGTCATACTGACTGACCCACTTTTGGCCTACAAGATTTAATTGAAAGGCTGCCAAGGAGGATAAAACTCCTGGAACAAAAATATAAAACTTTACAATGTTAAAAAGAATTGTCATTCTTTTGTCTGGAAAGCAGAAATAAAGCCTGGAGCTGTAGCAGCCACCTTATAATCATAAGGCAACAACTGTCAGACTCAAGTCCCAAAGCTAAGAGAAAGAAAATGACAGAGCACAAAGAAACAAAATGCTTTTGTCCATAATAATATAGTTCAACTCCAGCACTAATTTTGGACTACCTAAATCTGCTATTAGATTTTTTGTACTCATTTTTTTTTTCATAGTTGAAATATTTCTGATCAAGGCACCGTACTCATAATCTTGCCTATGGCTGTGAAACAGAGCAAATGAAATACTCACCAAATGGAACTGATCACCTAGGATTTACTTTTACTAATCAATAATTTCTAGCCTTTTTTTTCAGAGTTCTTGCTTGTTTAGAATAATAATAGCTGAAAAAGCCATAGTGAAAATCCACACCACTGGTAATATCTAACTGCCTGTGAATTCTAAGGTAAAACAAAAACAAAAGTAGACTGCTTCCAGACATTCTTGGTCAAATACTATGTATATACATGTTTAAGGTAGACTGCACCAACCTTATGACAAAACAGAACTAATTACATGGATTACTTTTAGCTGAGCCCTTACTTGTACTCCATGCTATGCTTAGCCTTTCACATTCACTATGTAATTTGTGTATCACTCTAGGTGGTTGTCATATTCATCATCATTTTAAAGGTGAGAAGGTATAGTAACTAAATATAATAGCAAGCTTAACCACAGACATGCAGATGGAAAGTGTCACGCCAGGGTGTGAATCTGGATCTTTTTTTAACCACAAAGATATTCAGTGTCATTAAAACCATCTAATTGAATGAAACAACTGTCAAACCAGTGGTTGGGTATTTATTTACTGATAACCTGAGGCCGGGTACAGTGGCACACATCTGTAATCCCAGGTCTCTGGGAGGCCAAAGCAGGTGGACCCCTCGAGGCCAGGAGTTCAAGACCAGACTGGCCAACATGGTGAAACCCTATCTCTACCAAAAATACAAAAATTAGCCTCATTTGGTGGCACACACCTGTATTCCCAGCTACTCGGGGCGGGGGTTGAGACATGAGAATTGCTTGAACCTGGGAGGCAGAGGCTGCAGTGAGCTGAGATCGTGCTACTACACTCCAGCTTGAGTTGTAGAGCGAGGCTCTGTGTCAACAACAACAATAATAATAATAATTTATTTACTGATTACCTGAATAAACTGTCAGTACTTTTGAGAACCAACTCTGTTAGAGTCACCTGGTCATTCAACTGAGGGGCCATTTACATGTACTTTGTGTGGACTGCAACACAGGAATCCCATGGACCATGTATGTTTTTGCTATTTCACGCTTCCCTAGGTCTAGGGCAGTTCACTTCACCCTAAAAAGTTGTTTACCCTCTATAACACTTTAGGAATTTGGGAGATATTTCCTATCTTCAAATCATTTTTAGTTTAGCAAACCTGTGCATAGGCAGAGTGCTTGGCACATTAGAAATGATCAGTAAAGATACTCAAATAAACAAATAATTTGAATAAATGAGTAGATGGACAAAGTAGTTGGCTAACTGAATTATTGATTATCAGTAGTTGATTCTCACTTTGTATCTGCCCTTGAGGCTTGAGTAAGTGTCTCACTTCTAAAGTAAGTTATTTTCCCTTGCAATTTGACTCGTTTACTGTGATAAGTTCGCTCACTTTAAGAAAACACTTTACTTTCAAGAATACCTTTCTTGGTTGTCTCACCTACATCTCTGCCACAAGCACCTAAGACATAAGGATGGTGACAGATTAATCAGTGCACCATGCTGTTCCTTAGTTGTCATCCCCAAAGTATCATAGGACTGTTGGCCCTCGCTGCTAATGCTTCCAGGAAGAAAATACACAAAGCACTTGAAAAAACTACCTTGCGGGATGGTTTAATTGTTAGTTGGCTAACTGAAAATACCAGTAAAGATATAAAAATATTTATGATTTCCGTTTGACTTTGAATTCATATTTGAATATGAATATTTACCCATATGAATTCGTATGGGTAAAAAATACACCCAATGGATCTCTGGAAAAATAAAAGATTTCATCATTGCTATTTATTAAGTACATGTGCATCAGATTAAGCCTGCTTCAGTGATGTTTTATATTCTCACTCTTTGTTCCATTCACGTTTGATTATATATTCATCTGAGTGAGGTGGTGGCAGTTGGTAGTAGGTGAAAGAGAATCCTTCTTTCTATATATATTCAGAAATAGTTTATTTATTAATTAAGTTTATTGCAGAAACATTTGCTAAGTACCCACTACAGACATGACGATGAAACAGTAATTAAAAATCTTGATCCCACATCTCCAACAATTGAACTTATTCCAGACATTCTTAACGAGTCCTAAACTCAACAACATAGTGTTTCTAATTTGTAACCCAAAACTTCTGCTCTTATTTGCAGGCTCAGTTAATCTTAGCACCTTTCACCAATGTCATTCAATTAAAAACCAAATGCTTGTGTAATTATTTTGATATCTTGTCTTTTATCTAATATGTGAAGTCCCTAAACTTATTGATGTTACTTCTTATACATTTTTCAAACTTGCACCCTGTCTTTCTCTACTAGTATCCCTTGATAACCACGGAATGTCCTTTATAGGGCTATCTTAAGTGATGCATGACACATAATAATATTCCCTAAATGCCAGGTATTATTTGGAGGAGGAGGAGGAGAAGTGGTGTACTAGTTTGGATAAAGGAAAATTTTGTGCAATGGAAAGAATAAGAATTAAGTCAGCCATACAACAATGTAATTAAAAGTCCAGGTTCTTTCTTTCTGCTGTCCCACATGGTCAGATATTTTGTCATAGTTTAAAATATTGCATCTGAGCATGAATATATCCGTTGGAAGAAAAAAAACTATCTAGATCAGTGTGTCTTTAAAAAATGAAGAAATATTTTTCAAAAACTTTCAACAAAACTACCCTCACATCCCATTGATCAGACTATCACATGCATGCCCCTCAGCCAATCACTAACAAATTCAGTGGATTTTCTGAAATTTCCTTGGACTAATCTGGATTTATCCCTGAACTGAGGATATGAGTGCCTCATCGAGAAATGGATGCATAAACACAATTGGAATTCAGTTACTAATGAAGGGGTGAGAGTTGAGCTGTCTGCCAGGGCCTCAACAGTGACCACAATCAGTACATAGTTGCAATTCAGGTCTTGGATACATCTTGCTTGGGTGACTGCAATAGCCTCCTGACTAGCAGGATTAACTCTAATTCCTGCACTCCACAATCCCTTCTCCACAATGTTACCAAATCTTTCTAAAATATGGATGTGGTGCCTTGTTGAGCTTTTGCTTGGCTTTCTACATACATTACAAAATACAAATTTATCAGCATAGCATTTTAAGTTCTTTACATAACAGTCAAGGATTATCCTTCCAGCTTCATTCCTGATGCCCGTATTCCTTGATCTAGCCAACAGATACAGGCATCTTACACTTTCAGCTACACAAACATACCAGAAACTTCTAAATTTTCAATCCCTGTACTTGCTTCTCCCTTGACTTACAAATGTCCCTCCCTATCCTCATCTAACTAGGGATAAATCTCATTTATCCTTCAACACACTTTCAGTATTACCTTTCTTCTGGAGACATATTCTAAATTTGTCACTCCTTTGTAAGGCGTTTCGAACATCATAATATCCCTAGACAAGAAACTGAAGAATACCTTTCTGGAGAAACTGGCCTCAGAGGGAGAGGAAGAGGGGGAAATGAGTGAAAACTATCATTGTAAGCTTTGGAGCATTATTTGACTTTTAAAGCTATATACATAAAATATTAAATATTATCATATAACTGTTTAATTCAATTAAGAAATTGCATTTTAGAATAATATTAAATGTGTGTTTGCATATAAGTTTATATATAATTAAATTTCAAAATTAAATATTACACCTGAGAATAATACTACCTACCTAATGAGGTTGCTATTAGAGTTCAATAATAGGTCCCAAACACACCTTGACATTGAGAATAAAAGAGAGTTAATAAATGTCATTTGCCTTGACGTCTCTTTTCATCTTCTACCTGCATTTGTTCATTTATGAAACAAATATTTACCATGTACTATATGCCAGGCACTATTTTAGTATCCCATGAGAAAGTAAAGTAGAGTTGTAGTACAGTAGAAGAGATGGGGTGAGCTAGAATCACCAAACTACTCCCCAAGTGTTGAGTCTATGGAACTGTAGATAAATTTTAAAACACTGCACATAACTGCAAAATAATATAGTTATAGTGTGACAGTAAAAGGGAGAATTTTGTTGTTGTTGTTGTAAAGAATAGCTTACATACACTTTTCTAGTTGTCACCACACTTAGGTTCCTCTAATGAAATGCTTGCTAGTGGGTGTTAGCAAACTAAAGACACATGGAACTCACTGTGATATATAGTTTACATTTTTATTAATGACTTCAGATTTAAGGCTATATTAGTTACTCATTTCTTGAGGCCATATTAGTTTATGAAAGCACACATATTTATACGCACACACACACACATCTCCTTTACTAACTCACAGAAATACGTATCTTCAAATATATTTCTGTTCAAATCTTGACATTCTCTGAATGAGAAAATAACCCCTGAATGGATAATTTGGTAACTTTAATATGGTTTATTGAGTTTGTAAAAGACAGTCTCTTGTTTTAATACTATTTGATGATTAGTGATACATTGATTGAGAATTAACAACTATCTTGTTTATAGAATTCATTTAAAGGACTGTTAAGCCCTAAGCTATGATTTAAAAAATGATCTAGGCTCAGTTTAGCATTCATTACACTAAACATGTCAGCCAATGCCAGTCCAGAAAAGTGAATACCACTTCATTAACAAAATGCAGAAATGCTCACTGACAGCTGGCAAAGTCCAATCAGAACTAACTGACTACTTTTGAATCAGCATCTGTTTCACTTTGTTAATCAGCCCTGCTTCCCTCATTTTTTCTTTTGGGAAAGAAGACGAAAGAAAAGATAGCTTGTGAACCTCTAAAGAAGAAAAAAAAGTAAAAGAAATACCTGTATGTTTGTGTGTGTGGATGAGAGAGAGAGAGATTGATTTTAGTTTGGAGAAACAAAGGCCATGGTTACTTTTACTATTTATCCTAAAAAGAAATTATTGAGGGACAAGTGTCAAATGTTGTCACGTGTAGGGGACTAAAGTTAGCTTTTCTGATGTCAGGTTACTGCGAGTTTAACAAATGCAACTGAAGTGGAAGATAGAAGAAACAGAATAATTTGTATGGAAAAAGTTGCTACAAAATCCAGGCTATATTATTTTACATTTATGTAGGGAAGAATTTAGTAATCTTGCTTAAGTATTATTTCTTTTCTTGTATTTCTATTTTGGCAGATGCAATCTCTGATTAATTCAACTGAACACAGGAAGTGCTCACCTTGTGGAAAGTAAAAGGGAGAAAATGCTTTTGTTGTCACCTACTCACAAATTTGTATAGTTAGTTACAATCTCTCTCCCCCACATTCCTCACCAGCCCCCCACCACCCCAAAAAATAGTAGCAAAGGAAACTGGGAGAGAGGACAGAAGAAAGGACTAAAGAGAGAGGAAAAGACCAGTCATTTAATATGTTTGCCTACATGGAATTCTACCTTTGAACTTCCAAGTGCAACTTTATACATTGTCTTTTGACATTACACAGTTTGGAATACTGAAAGCTCTCAGCTTAGACAACTAAATTATTGCTTGTCAATTTAGCTTGGGATGAAAGACAGGTGTTTTGTTTCACAGTAAAACTCCATTTAGAGCTTACATTGGCTCTAAATCCAATCCCAGCATCTTGTTGTGGGATGGCATTGAAGTGTATCTCTGTAGGAATTATCAGTCAGCCCAACAGTCAATCCACACAAGCTCCTTCTTCACCTTGGTTCCTCCGGTTGGGCATGCCTAACACTGTTTAAAAGCAATTGAGATAAAGACCCCTTCGAACTCCAAGGGTTAGCGTTCTTGCTGATATTTCACTAAGATTTTGCCTCTAACAAAGAACTAAGCTTAGCGAAGTTGAAATTCCCTATTAGTCGTCTTAGAAGCCAAGGCAATACTTTATGATTCTTTAGTAGATATTTGTTAAAACTGTGATTTAATTTATTAAATAGCTATTTTTGTATTTCTAATTTAATGAAATAATGTAGTGGGTCCTATATTCAGGAAATTTTTTATTAGTACATATGCATTTGTTACTCTGATTCAGACGTTTGATGTAAAAGGCCCAGCTGAGTGGCTAAAATTGTCTTTTTATAGGCTGAAAAACAAAACTTTTATGCAAGCTTCTTCACTTCTCTACCCTCCTCTTCTACTTTGCTATAGTTTCCACTCTTTCTAGCATCATCTATTCTAATCTACGCAATAATGAAAGCCGGTCACTTCTACTCATTACCACGGTAGAGAAGAACTCTCAGCAAGTCTGGGAAAATCAAGCCATGGTTCTATATTACATTTTTGACCTCCTGTAGTGGAAAATAAGTAGTGGGGACCTTATTTAACATGGATAAAACTGGCATATACATAGATCTTATACTATTTACCAGTTCATAATTCAAAACTTTAACGTAATGGAGGTTTTAAAGTAAAAGAAACTTAGTTCTTCTACTCAAACTCCACCACTGTTTTAAAGAAGATATTAAGTAACTTGATTAAGTTCAAAGATCAAAGTAGTTCATACAAAGCCAGGACTAGACCCAGGTATTCTGATTGATAAACTAGTTCTTATTCCACTATATAGCCTTGAATAAAATGTTTTACCCAAAAGATCTTTAGCCCCTTTTATGGGGTTCCATGAGTATTTTATGATCAAGACTTGGGGCCTTTGAAAGTACATAACTTTTCAGTTAAGCTTAATTTAGAGAAGATTATAATTACATATTTATCAAGTTATTATATAGTCTCTATTTATCTTTCAATGTAGCAATTGTTTTGACTTTTTTCCCCTGAAAATGCTTGGATTAGAATGAAGATTCAGTGACAAGGTTCTCTATGAGCTTCAATAAATTAATACATTTCTTTCAATGGATTTGTAAAACATCTTGAAGATGAATGCACTATATTATTTAATCTATATCTTTCAGTGTCTAGCATAAATGCCTTAGGCTCCTAATGGATATTTGTTGAAGTTCTAATTTTGTGTGTTTGATTCAGTTTCCTTATCCTTTATCATCTAGGATTCATCATTCATTAATAAACAATATTAATTTCTTTGGACAAAACTGCCTATTAACCAAGCAAACTATTATTAGTCCGTCTTTAACCTAATTTTCAGTTAGGAGTATGGTGATCAGGTAGGGGTATGATGTGACCAAATATAGTCCTTTTATTTGGCTACAAGATGTGTCATAGGAGGAGATATAACTAAGAACAGTTGAATTTTTATGAACTCATAAAAATGCCCTACGCTGAAAGAGAGAAAATGTCTGCCTTAGTCTTTTAAAATAAACAACCAAGTATGTTTTACATCTGTCAACTGGAAATACCAATACAGGACTATTGTGAAAAGTCAAGTGGATTAGAGGTGATGGTAATAAAAATGTTAAAAGCAATATGTAAACTGAATGACATTGGGAGTAGTAATCATAATTATAAAAAAACATAGTAACTCTGAAGTTTACTGCATATTCAGGGGTTAGAGAAAGGATCTTGGGTCAATTCTTAGCAAACAAACAGAAAGAGTTCTTCAGGTTCTAGGGCCAATGATTCAAGACATAAAACACACAGTAATTGACAACCCAGGCTATCCCTACTGGCCTTTAGTTCTTACTCCGCCTATAAAAAAGAACTTCATTCAAATGCATGGTTGACAATGAAATGGACGTTTCATCACATTGCCCTACTCCTGACCTCCACACTGACCTCCAGATCACCCCCTCAGTCAAAATGTTAAAGGAGTCACCGAATGCAGTTTTAAGCTGAATTCAGCCTAATTTTCTGAAGAGAAAGTCAGAGAGTAATGTATTTTCAGTGGTGCCTTTTAAATCTTGTAGTTGAAGGCTTCTGTGGCATGATTAGCATTGATGATATCATCAATTTATCAGTTTACTGCCAAGGAGTGTTTCTTCTTTTATTTTTCATGTATCTCCTAAGCCATTAAATATTAAAAAAAAAATAACAAAAACAAAACTTTGAAAAAGGGAAGAGATACCTACATTCTTTTTGTTGCTTACGATGCAAAAGATTAGTATTTTCTGACCTGTTCTATAAGTTACCTCTGAGTCAAATTTAGAATTTATCTGGATAAAAGGTAAGTGAATAGGTTGGTACCAGAACCCAAAATGGAGCATGTGGTATGACTGGATTTTAGCATGACCTTTTTCTGTTTATGTGGTAACAAACCAATTAGCTGTTCAAGGAAATAATTGTAGAAGAAATCATCCAATCAGGTTCAGAAATTATCTAGCACATGATTAACCAAATTGTTTGATTTTGATGATATTTTTAATAATAAACTTCTTTTCCTTTGGCTTAAAACAAATGTGAGCAGGCTATAAGGAATCACACAAACAAATGCAAATCAGTTAATTAATTAAGAAGTTCAGTCAAAATAGTTCTATGGCATTGTACATCAATTGACTCCTAGCCTTTTTAACATGGACATTTGGTTCCCCCTAGTTTTTTAAGGAGTTTCTAAAACCACATGCTCCAAATATTATTCAAAAGATTGAATAAGGTTTACATACATTTGTACTACTATTTTTGTGTATACAAAAGCTTCTTAAATTAAAATTAATTTAAAATGCATGATTTCGTTATACATTTTCTTACAACATGTGTACAACTGTTACTGTTGCAAAATAGCCTATAAATTTTTTTTGGGCCCTAAAAGGAACAATCCTGGTCAAAAAAAATGGAAAAAAAGGCCTAAAAAAAAAGAAAAATTTTTTTTTTAGTCTTTAGCTACTGGGCTCTAAAGTCAGACTTTTCTCCTCAGGAAACTGTCTGTGCCAAATGACCACTTTGGGATTTTCTAAACCTAAAACTCATTTTTTCTCTTTGACCTATAAGCCTTGAGACATACTTGAACTACCTTTTAATTCTCTTTAGGAATTGTAAATATTTGTTAAGTAACCTGAGTATGGCTCAGTGGTCATGTGGCACTTACATTTGAATGGAGGATTTTATCAAATGAATGATAAGTTCACCAAAATGTTATTTTTTAACATAATGATAAATCCTTCAACTATTGTATTCACCAGTTCACACAAGATAAAGTTTATATTCACTCAAATAATATTTAAGATCCTTCATAATTTTTTTCTCAATATACCAGCACCTCATACACTAGAGTAAGGTTTGGTAAACTTTCCATTAAGGGGGAAATAGTAAATACTTTAGGCTATGTGGGCCATACATTCTCTGTTACTACCACCCAACTCTGCCTTTGTAGCACAAAGGCAGCCATAGACAACATGCATATGAATGGTTGTTGATGTGTTCCAATAATACTTTATTCATGGAAACTGAAATACAAATTTCATCTAATTTTCACATGCCATGAAATAGTCTTTTTATTTTTCATTTTTTCCCCTAGCCATTTAACATTTTAAAACATTCTTAGTTCATGGGCTGTGCAAAAACAAATGGTGGGCTGGGTATGGCTTGTGGGCTGTAGTCCGCTGACCTTTATACTAGAACATTTTCAAATATTTTCTGAACATGCTATGAGTTTCTGTGCTTCCACACCTTTCCTTTTTATAATTTGTTTTTTATTTCAATAAGTTTTTAGGGAGTGGGTGTTGTTTGGCTACGTGGATAAGTTTTTTGGTGATGATTTCTGAGATTTTAGTACACCCATCACCTGAGCAGTGTACACTGTAACCAATGTGCAGTCTTTTATCCTGCACCCGCCTCACACCCTTTCCCCCAAGTCCCCAAAGTCCATTGTATCATTCTTATGCCTTTGTGTCCTCATAGCTTAGGTCCCACTTATGAGAAAGAACATACAATGTTTGATTTTCCATTGCTGAATTACTTCACTTAGAATAATGATCTCCAATTCTATCCACGTTGCTGCGAATGCCATTATTTCATTCTGTTTTATGCTGAATAGTATTCCATGGTATGCATATACCATGTTTTCTTTATCCACTCATTGATTAATGGGAATTTGGGCTTGTTCCATATTTTCGGAATTGCAAATTGTGCTACTATAAACATGCCTGTGCAAATATCTTTTTTGTATGATGACTTCTTTTCCTCTGGGTAAATACCTAGTAATGGGACTGCTGGATCGAATGGTAGATCTACTTTTAGTTATTTAAGGAATCTCCACACTGTTTTCCATAGTGGTTATACTAGTTTACATTCCCACCAATGGTATAAAAGTGTTCAATTTTCACCACATCCATGCCAACATCTATTTTTTTAATTTTTTCACTATGACTATTCTTGAAGGAGAAAGGTGGTATTGCATTTGGTTTTGATTTGCATTTCCCTAATAAACACCTTTCCTTATATAGTTCCCCTATTCTTATATCTTTCCCTTTTTACTTTGCCCAACTAAATGCTAACAAAATTAAGCTCAAGTGACACTCTCTCTAAGAATCTTTCCGTGATTATAACTCACCATTTCATGCAAAACAAGAATTTTATCCCATTGGTTCTAATAGTACTTTGCACATGCTCTGTTATAGGAACAGAAGCAAAATACTTAGAAAGTCTGTGCCGAATATTTCTTGAATGAATCAATCAATGAATAAATGAATGATGGAGACACTAATGACTTACTTGTACCACAACTGTTTACTGAGGTATTTCCATGACCTAAAAGTGAGCCCCATATGGGGTGCCAGTTGTAGTCGTCTTTCTCTCCCAAAGGCCCGGAACATGTTTGATGTGTGGTAATATTTTAGGAGTTTTGTTGAATTATGTATTGAAGGTGAATCTCAGAGATACAGCTAGGGAAAATTGATTTTATTTTTTATGGGCATTCTTATGTTTCTGAGTTGAAATAGTTTCATCTGATTCTGTACAAAATGGCCATACCTAGCTCCCCAAAGCTAAGTTAAAAGTCACAGATCTCCACTTTCCTGTCTCTACTTGTAGACACATGCTTGTTTATATTTGGCTAATTAAAATTAATCACCCTAATTCTCCCTTCCCTACAAGGGCATTACTTCCCATTAACTTCAGTGAAGCTTGTTTGACTTCAATGAAAGTTTTTTACCTGCATAGGGACAGTCAGGAATCGGGACAAATATCTTTAAGGCTGTCATTTGTCACCATGAACAAAAGAAATAGAGATCCTTAGGCATGAGCCGCCGTAACACACTTCACGTGCCTCTCTTAATTCTATCCTTGCTGACAACCCTTGACTGCCACATAAAAGAAAGCATCAGAATTATAATTGAATGGTTCTGAAATATCAGAGACAGAACCTCTGAAAAGAAGGTTCACAAACTTATTCTTTGGCAAGGTTAGTGATTTGATACCTACAAACGGCCAGAACACTGGTGACAGCATTTCCAATGCACAGCATATGCACTCACTTTGAGTCGGGGTTGAATAGGAAAGCATGGCAACTCAACTTCATTCCACCAGCACACAGTTCTTTGACAACCCTCTACTATTCAGAATACCCATGAGTAAGGGAAAGTGAAAGAAGGGAAAGGCATCTGAGACACCACAACGATATCATAATATCCATACTCTAAAACATGAGCATTTTATTCATGGTGTATTTATTTCAGTCAGAGTAACAGATATTAGGAGCATTTGGCAAAATTGGAGTGCCAATTTGTAGAGTACCTAAGCAGAAAGTGTCCATTTTTAAATATTCTCTACATGTAAAAAAATTAAGGCAAACTAGTCTTATTGTTTCTAATAATCATCAAGTTACTTATTTTGCATGGGAACAGCATGGCACTCCCCTAAGATTATTGTTCCAGAATCCCCAACTTAATCGTGCCATGTAGCAATTGTTTCTACTGTATTTTTATAAGTTATTTACAAGACTATTTGCCAGCATTTAAATGAGGTAATACACATATAATCTCCAGTCCTACAACTTGGCACTCAATAAATACTAGTTCGTTCTTTCAACCTTATCTCTTCTGGATAAAATAGAATTTTTAACTGAATAATCTAAAAAAAGAAACTTGCAGCAAAAGATTACAGGGCAACCCACACTCACCCATATGGGGATGACGATGTAAGGAAAAAACTGATGTTTATTGAATCCCAAGTCTTAGAGCTGGGGCTTTATATATGTTATCTCATTTAAATGTCCTAAGTAGTCCAATGAAGAAGTTGATATGGCCTGCATTGATATTTAGAGCTTATAATTAAAATCTAAAAATTTAAATTGTAAAAAGAACTGTTCCCTAAACCTTGTTCATCCGCTTCTTGACTTGTTTAGTTAGCCTCTCTCAATCGGAACAAACATCTCTTTCTGTCTGAAATTTCATCATTAAGTCATTCTTTTGGTTAAGATACTGTCTCTTTAAAAGTTTCCCCTGAAAGTGCATGCTACCTGGGTCAGATAAACTACTAAGTCAATAAAATGCACTAAAATTTTCATAGAAAGCAAGTAATCAGATAAAAACAGCTTTGCCTTTGGGAGAAAAGGATAAATGAGACTCTGAGAGAAAGAAAGCTAGATATTAGAAGCTGAAACCTGAAACAACCCAGTTTTGGGGGATTCTGGCTTGTGGGATGCAGTGTGCGTATGTTGTGGTTCAGAGTAGTAGGGGATCACATGGATAACACACAGCATCCTTGTTAAAGAGTGCATCGAAATCAAATTCCACTTCACAGTTCTGATGAAGACAAAGGGCATTGCGGTAAACATAAAATCATCTTCTAACTCCTCCACTCTCCAATCAGAAGATCCTTTCCCTTCTTTGCTATTGACTTTCCAATGGAGCAGCAGATAAGCATTGTGTGTGCTTCATAGCAGGCACTCCACTGTAAAACAAAAAAATCACATTATCAGTCACCATAATTGATACTAAAGCCTGAAGCTGGATTTGGATGGGAGGCTGAGTCAATCTTTCAGTCAACAAATGGGACATTTCTATTGGCAGAGGTTTCCAGCTCCATTTCTCAGTTCCAGAGAGGGACGCTGTCCAGAGAGCTTATTCCTTATGGTTTTAGCTTCTTCCATTTGTTTTACCTCATAGATTAGCTTAGCAAACCTCCTTTTAACATCTTCTGCGTCTGATGCTTATGTGAGTGTAGTAGAATCTCCTGTATCTGCATTCATGTATAATTTCTCTCTATATAGATTATCTTAACACATCCAAAACCAAATGCATTATTTTGTGAAGAATTTCCCAAACTCTTATGATGAAACGTGTTACTCAGGGTGATTGTTAAAAACACAAATTCTTGGAGTCTGGAACCTATGCCTGCTCAGGGAGAGGGCCAGCTCTCTGCATATTTAATATGGAAGTGATCCCACCTCTGAAAGTCCATCACGACCAGGCCTACTCCATCTTCTGTATTTCCTGGAAAGGGTCTGGCACTTGGAGAGACATTGCTTCACAAAATGTTATGAACTAAATTAATGAACAGATATCATAGTTATAGAGACATCAAGTGACCAGTCTATTCCTCCAGCACCCATTCAATTAGTCTCCAAATTCTGCTGACTTTACCTTTACAAGAATAATGAATTCTTCCCTCTTCTCCATTCTCATTCTGTGATCCTAGTTGAGGTTCTCTTCATCACTCTCCAGAAGTAACTTTATAGCCCTTTAATCTCCTTTTTCATGGTCTCATCCACTGTTATCCAACCCTTAAAGTTCTACCAGTGGAATCTTTCAAAAACACAGATCACCGTGTTGCTTGAAAACCTTTCAACAATTTACTCGTCTCCCCCAAAAACCTGGAATAATGTCTCTAAGGCTCAGAGCCTGACACAAAGTAAGCCCCTTAAATATATAAGGGTATAGTTTGTACTCAAAGCTCTTCAAAACCTGATCTCCACCTAACTGTTCTATTTCATTTCTAATCTCTATCTGCACTTACTTCAGTGCCCCTATTAGCCCCTGCATTTCCCTCAAAAACTAGACCATTTGCATTCCACTCTCTTGTGCTCAGGCTATTGCCTCTGCTTTGTATACCTATTCTTTCCTTCCTTCTCCTTCCCTGTGCCAAAAGAAACTCCAATTCATCAAAAAAAATTTAAGTCTCAAATTTTTCTTAATCAAATTTTTCTTAAATTTGTTTAAGTCTCTCTTTGGGCACAGGTAGCATGTGAGCAGGTCTAACAGAACTCAGATACAGATTCTTGTGAGTCCTGACTCATCCTTTTCCTTTGGGGTGCTCTGACACCCCATTTCATTTCAGCACTTATAGGGCCAACCAGATGCCCCAAGAGTTCTGGAGATTGAGCCTATGGGATCATTGTGGGGTTGTCCTGGAGCCACAAGGCCATCTGGTTCCAGGAAAGCGACCTGGTGAATGTATTTTTCCTGCTAGTTGGTGCAGTATTTCTTTAGGAATATCATGTCATAATGGTGCTGACATGCTGATTTTGTATGACTTTCAAATCAGACACAGGAAGAGTTTAGGACTCTGGACTACCTGTAGTCCTCTGCCAGCCTTGAGCTTGAACTATGTGTGATCCATGCTTATACACCCATGTTCTGACCAATCACAATGCTGGCTTCAGGCTGTGGCACCTGAGGGTGGTGAGGGTAACCCCGGACATCACTTACTCATGGGACCATTACTGTTGGCATTCAAAACAGTCACCCTATTCCTTCTGCAGGCTCTGTACCATATTTAGACAATCTACCAGGTGGCTGCAACTATCACCCCTGAGGCTTCCCGGACCACTGCTCCACACAACAAGGGGTCCTTCGCATTAATGTTCTTCATTGCCTCCAACTGATGTGGCCACATCATGAAATTCTGGATAGATTTAGGCCATGCTGGAGAAAGGACAGACTTTATTGTATAAATGGGACCATTTTTCTCACTCAATGCCTTCCTCTTTTTCTACCCTTCTAGCTAGAGGAAGTGGAAGTGAGTGGAAGGTAGGGATGCAGACAACATTGAAAGAGATCACATTCTAGAAATGCAATGATTATAGCCCAATTAGTTCATGAGAAAGCATGGTTGAAGATATATTGTTTCTATTGGAATGCTATAGAATTCCGAACGGTAAACTTAACATGATCAGAGAATAAGTTATTCCTCACATTTTCTGCATCCTCTGGGCAAGACTTACAATTGTAGTCATCATCGATGAAGCACAAAAGCAACTTTTGAGAGAATTACTGGAAACCAATATCTACGAATAGCACAATGGATGATGAAGTGACACAAGCCCTATTATAACTAGACTTTTACAAAATAGTACCAGGGAAGCTCAGAAGTAAGAAGATCAATATTATATCAATATATACAAGTTCTAAAGAGTCATGGCAGAGTAAGTAATATCAGCATTGCTAGCTTTTTTCATGGTGGGAGTTGTGATTTAGTCAGACCCAGTAATTCTGAAAATCAAAAAATAAAAGAAAAAAAATAAAGAGAAGTTTCTTGCACCTGAACAGATGGTGCCTGGACACTGAAAAGCTTTCACACACATTAATTACACAAGAAAAAAATATGTAAGATTTTCTTCTCTACCCTTTTTTCTAAATCTTTAATAACTAGCTCTTGAAGTTTGTAATATTATTTTAAATCAAATTGGTTATATAAAATACTTTTTTTACTTTTTGGCCTGGAGAATGATACGACTTAGGAGCAGCCCTTCAGGCCACACAAGGTACTAAGCAAGTGATGTGTACAGTCTATTTGCATCTTTACAATAGCCACAGTAACCAGTTATTATCTTATTACATAGAAAATAAAATAATTTGCCCATGCACACAATTAGTAAATGGTTAAACTGTGACTGTTATTCAGGACAACCTAATTTTTGTTTGTTTATTTGTTTGTTTGTTTGTTTTTGTTTCTGAGATGGAGTCTCACTCTGTCACCCAGGCTGGAGTGCAGCCGTGAGATTTTGGCTCACTGCAACATCTGCCTCCTGGGTTCAAGTGATTCTCATGCCTCAGCCTCCCGAGTAGCTGGGACTACAGGCACGTGTCACTGCACTGGCTAATTTTTTTAATTTTTAGTAGAGATGGGTTTTCATCATGTTGGACAGGTTGATCTTGAACTCCTGACCTCAGGTGATCCACCTGCCTTGACCTCCCAAAGTGCTAGGATTACAGGTGTGAGCCACCTCACTCAGCCCCAGGACAACCTAATATTAATGTGTATACCAACCTTGGAAAGGTAGGACAAATCTATTGCACCTTAGTTGTGTTTCCTAGATAAGTGTTACCTTTATTCTTGTTGTAGAAATTATTATCATTATTATCATCATTATCACTAATAAAATATTTGCTGAATATTAGCTATGTGCCAAACATCATTCTACGCATTTAATATGCATTATTCATTAAACAATTTTAACAAACTTGTAAGGTACATATTAATAATATTTCCAAAGCACAGATGGAAAAATTGAGGTATCAGAGTGACTGGGTAATTTACTCAAGGTTACTCAGCTACCAGTGATAGAGAGGGGAATTAAATAAGACTCTGGCTCTGGAGCCCAAGCCAATCAGAACCAAATTTTCTAGTTTGGTTCCTTTTACCTATACTTATGAACTAGATTGGGACTTGGACATAAAACATCACAAACCACAATAAATAACTGGAAGCCATCTATGATTTTACTCTGGTGATTCAATTTATTTTCATTGGCATAATCTAAGGACTTAGCATTGCTGGTTTTAATGGCACCTCTGGTTCCTATAGATACAGTGGTCGAAAGGGTAAGCTTTGCAGCTGGTTACAGTGGGGTCACCATGAAAATACTCCAAAGGGGAACTCACTTAATTCAAAAACATGAAATCATTCATTCATGAGCACATCACGCACATGACCATATATATGTGCCTGTGATACATACATGTCCATCTCATTCCTTTATTTCTTTTTGGCTTGTAATAGTAATGCTCTTTCTATGTAGGAATGGAGAATTTTATAATTGAAAAATGTATATTTAGCCAGAGCACAGACATAAGGAATATATCAAATAGCACATTCACTGTAGCTAGCTTGGCTTAAATATAGAAAGATGCCAAATTTCTAGCCAAAAATTGATAAGGGTAGTCAATAAGCCAAGCACGCAGAACTATTTGTAAAAATTTAGATAATTGACTAAAAATTTCAATTTTTATTCCTATGTCTGCAACCACGCTCCTTATCATTTAATGTTTTTCTATCACTACTTAGAGTAGTAAATATTTCACTCTTTCACACCCTTAGCAATAGCATACCTACAAAATAGCTGAAATAAAAATGTGATGACTTTAAGATTTACAAGTGATAATTATCTTTTTAAAAACATTCTCATTGGGAGCTAAATTTCCAATTCGTTTTCTCCTATCGACTCCTTGTTTTGTTTCAAGATCCCACTGATCATTTGCAAATGGTGAAAAGCCTCTTTAGCCCACTCTATATTTCATCCCAGGTGACCGAACTCTGCATTTTGATTTCTAAATGGGCAGATAGATGTACTGCAATGAGAACACAAAGAAGCAGGTTTATAACTCGGTACATTATGGCACCAGGTTCCACGCAAAAGGAAGCAGCAACGCCGTAAGCCTTTGTTTCTGACTCATGCAGATAAACTCCAGCATTTTCCAGGACTGTAACAATGCAGAATACGGAGGGGAAAAAAAAAATAAAGATGCAAGAAAGAGAAAGAAAGAAAATGAATTAAAACAAAGCAAAACTCTTGGGATGGTTTATGCTGCAGGGTATTTTCCCAGAGTTCTGTCCAAGAATAATCTAGTAAAAATGTGGACAGAGAACCACCGACCCCTGATTTCCCCCGAACATATGCAGCTCTGATCAGTCTGGTATTTCAAGAAAAACAAGGTCCTGAACCCGAATCCTCAGACACATAACAAAGCGCACTTCACAGCTGTGATGCACAGCGACGATCGGCTCCGAGGCCTGAGTGGGTCCCAAGACAATGCCTCCTTTATCACCCAGAGGACAAATATCTAGACAGCAATATTTTCTGCTTGAATGCTTCGAGCAGCTCGCGCAACTCCTGACTGAAAGGGAAAACTGAGCTCAGAGTGTTTGCTGAGTGATTATTTTAATTTACTACTTGATGTAAATCTAAATGAACTGACACCCAGCTCAAGATGGACAGAAAGCAATCATCGTGGAAGGTGGGGGGCTACGGCAATAAAGGGGGGCACACAGGAGAGGGGCTGATGTTACACTATCAGCTGAGGTTTGGCACAGGTTTGCCCAACTTTTGCAATGGCAGCGTAACAGATAGGGGGGCAGGCTCAGCATTCCGTTCCCTTCTCTCAATTACCATAATAAGTTCGGTAATTTTGTGCTGTTTATTTATCAGGCGAGGATAACAAAGGAAGCTGAGGAAGTCTGTTCTGGAGGCACCATGACAAAGCACCAGACAGAAAGCAGTCACGTGTGGGGAGATGAGCAGAGACACCACTTCTCAAGCACCTGATTATTCTTTCTCAGTATTTAGAAGCAAAAATTATCTTTAAGAAAAACAACTGCAAACGCTACACAGGCTACACAGATGAGAAAATGGGGTAAGACGGGGATTGAGAAAATCAAAGGGCAACTTGATAACGAAGTTTTAATTTCTTACAAAAAGCTATCTTTCCTTCATGTCCATTATTTGTCCAAACTTGCCAGTAGAGAGAAAAGATTTTTCAAAAGAACTGTTTGGTTAAGTTCCCCTTTCCCCTCTTTCAAGACAGAAGTTCTTTAGATACGGTGAATATTTCTGAGAAACTCGATGGCAAAATCAGAGCTGTGCCTGTTTAAGATGAACATCAGATTTCCTTGCAGTGCTTGTAAGATATTATACAAAGCACCATTTTTCTCTCTTGTGCTCTCTCTCTCTCTTTTTTAGCTCATGAAACACTGCACTAAACAGTCACAGGACCAAGATATAGATTCCTATTTCCAGGTTTGTCGCTTCTGTCTAAAAAAGACTTTCATTTCAGCCATGTCTGCCTAGCATCCCCTTCAAAAAAGTGGCAATGTTTGCTAATGAGCATAATCCTCGTTATTTGTAGCACTGTTATAAATGGCACAGGGTATGCATATAAATCCCCAGGCATGATTCTGAAAATATGTCCAATAGAGGAAAAATATATCACCACTTGTTTTCCACAATCACAATATGGAACCAAATTATGGTCTCTATCATATAGAGATATATATATATGTGTGTGAGTATACGTGTGTATATATACACATATATAGTCAATGTATATCTTTATATATTTATTTAGTGCATGCAACATCGATACATATGCATCTGTCTAGTGCAATTGAAAAATATCTATTTCCCATGGATCTGGGTCACTGCTTTCCTAACTAGGAGCCCTCGAGTTCTCTGTAATGGCCTTAAACATTGCCATGATGGCTGCCATATGTGGTATGTAAAAAGAAATCAGCACAGTGACTCTTCTACCTTTACTTTTATCTTTTTCATATATTGAGGTTGTTGAAATTGTTAGTATAATTTATTTCGGGGGAGGTAGTGCAGCATTTTCCTTAAAAAAAAATATTAAAAATAAAAAAGGAAGGGGGAGTTTTCTTGAAAACTGTTGTGCTAGGTTGCCCTCAAAAGACTATGAGAAAAGTAACAGAAAAATACAGTCGCCTGTCCAGATGCTATAACCATGGGGTGCCCAGTACCTTTTCGATGATACACATATCAGTGTTATTTATGTAGAATGATAAAGCATTTCCAGCATTGCCTTTTCCTTACTTTTCTCTGGTCGTTTGTATTTGTACATGTAAATACATACATATTGTGTGGGATCCTGGTAGAATTGTTTTCAGTTCTCCACATTTGTTTTAACACCTTTCTGGTGCTGGCTTACTTGTGTTATCATTTTATATAGCATACCTCAAATAGTTAGTGGGTGAAGGGTGCAGCTGAGTGCTAAGGATCTAAAGATGATTAGGGTAGGACCCCAGAACTCAAGTTCTGGGGAGATTTATTGGGGAGAGCTTGATTAATGTTTATTTTCTTTGGAGAGCATAGTAGAGTGGGTAAATTTCATCACCTGGATTGGGATTAGATATGTAAGACCTTTCTGTGATCCAAAAATGTCATGAATTACCCTCTGTGTCTCACTTACTAGGGGAATCCCATTTTACCAATCAAAAGGAAGCATGTCATTGTCAGCAAGGTTAAAGTATATCTCTTTGACTATAATATCACAACAAATTTGCCTGTTATATCCAGAACTTGCAAAATCTAGCTACAAATATTTAATACTTAACATATTTCTTTTTAAAAAGCAAATTGATGCTTAGAACTTACAGTAATCTTTTGTAAGGGTTTTGTGTTTCTCCCCCGTGTTTTTGGTGGGTGAAAAAGTTGACTCAAAACCTGGTCTTTTTAATACCATAGACAGACCATGAAGAAGAAATTACTCTCTTGACTTTTATAGTTTTATCTGACTGTGACTTATAGACATCGAGTAGCAGAATGAGAAAAATGCTGATTTGATTGAATAATACAAGAGAATATACTTGATTGAATAATCAAAATAGGAATTTTCTTCTAGGTTATCATTCCTCACTTATGCTAACTTGGACAAGCCTAAGCAGGGACTTTAATAGGCTTTTAAAATCACTCTTTCATAATACAGTAGACCATACAATACTGTTTAGATTATTTTACTTCCATAATAAACCCTCATTAAGTATATTTATCTAATGATATGACAGAACTGAAGGGAAAGGGAGCATAAAAAAATATCTGCGTGTGTTAAACATTAGCCCTTGCAGCAGATTTATAAATAAATTACAGGTAATTTATAGAATCATACCAAGTTTATAATTGCATGTTTAAAGCAATCTTCTCATGGTAATTGTATTGTATGGCTGACTCTAGGAAGAAATTACAAATTTATATTTCTAGAGTTTACTGAGATATGCTTTTATAGGTAAAATTGTATTGTGTAAAATTCAGGTTAGAAAGTGAAGCTTCTATTTCAGTGTGACCCATACTCCATTACTAGACATTTAGAAGGCTCAGCATAAAAAATTACATGTTCACTATTTCTAGAAGAGGTCATTGCTTAAATTCCATATTAATTTTCAAGCAAGACTGCTAGAAAAGAATCAATAGACGTTGTATGACAAAGCAAAACTCTGCCAATGCCTCCAAGATAAATGATACCCAGATTCACTTTTGAGAAGAGTGAAGGATTTCAACTGTATGTGCAGCCTTTCATTGCATGCCAGTTCTCATAGTTCCTTCTGAAATTATTTTAACACAAGAAAAAAGTGTAAGACTGTAAACTACTTGAGGAACCCAAAGGTCAAACCCATTGGCCTCAAATGCATTATTTATTGGATGCTTCCTCTTGACACCTTAGACGGGAACACTTAAGTGAATTAACCTACCATTGAGGTGAGAAAATAAAATATGTTGTACTGTCTACTTCTAAAAGTATAACATAACATTGTAGAGTAGGTTGAGGGTCATGTTAAGCCATACTTTCAGATGAGAAAACTGATAGTTGTGTGATAAGAATGAATGAGTAATTCATTAATTCATCAAATATTAATATTTATTAATTATCTACTCTACCCCAGGCATTGCTCATGCTGCTGGGAAAACACCTGTGAACAAAATGTCCCTGCCCTCAAGGAGTTCATATTTCAGTTTTAGAAGCAAAAAACTAAAATAATAAAGGAAAACTATCCCAGGTATAGAGAAAAATAAACAGGATAGAAATAGAATAATAAAGGGTGCTGTTTTGTATCTGTAGTCAGGGATTCTCCCCCTAAGAAGGAGGCTTTTGAGCAAAGATCTTGATGAAGTAAGGGAACGTGGAAAGATGCATCCATAAAGTAGCTTAAACAGTGAAAAGGCCCAGTATTGGGCAGAAAGCTGGAATTCACTAGGAAAGCAAATAGAACCAAACAGAAAGGGAGAGGATAAAAGAGGTTGGGGATGAGGTCAGAGAGATAGGTGGAGGTTAGCTCACATAGGCCTTGTAGACAAATGTCAGAGTAGCAGTCAGCATATGCCCGATTATGCTATGGTAACAAACAACCCTGAATCTTGATGGCTGAAAACACGAAAGGTTTATTTTTTGCTCACATCATGTCTACCACAGTTAGGTTGGAGGCTCTGCACTGTGTCAGCCTCATTCCGGGAAACAGATGGACAGAGAAACCACTGTCAAAATCATTGCCAAACATATTATCAAAGGAAAGACATCTCTGAAAGGTCTCATATCAGCAATTAATGTTCCAGCATGGAAGGGACACATAGCACTTCCACAAACAACTCACTGGCCAGCTCTAGTCATATAACCACATGCAATGATGGCGGAGGAGGAGAGAAGGGACAGGTGTGTGTGGGCAGGGAGCACAATTCTACCATGTGTCCACTAGGCAGAGACCTATAAATATTTTGTAAACAGCATTCATGAATCCTATGGTAAAATTGTTGGATTTTATTCCAATGAGATGGGAAGCTATGAGAGGGTTACGAGCTGTTTGAGCTGGCTTTTGTGTAGAGAACATAGAGCTATGACAGTAAGAGAAACAGAAAGACCTATAATTAGATTATAACATTACTTTAGATGAGAGATAATAATAGCTTGGACTGGGGTGGTGGTAGTGGAGGTGGTGAGGGATGGTTGGATTTGGGATCCCATATAGAGTAGAGTTATGTCCTAGACTGTCAGCTCATAATTTTGTTTTGTTTTATTTTGGTTTTTAAGGTTGCAAGCCCAAATACTTGAGCTAGTACCATCAACCTGGTGAAATATAATGGGAAGTGATGGAGCCTGTGGCCAAATTGGGCAAAGCATGTTCATAAGGACATCTAAATTCACTCTTTTCTTTTCATCTCATATTTATTTAGTTTTGAGACAGAGTCTCACTCTGTCACCCAGGCTGCAGTGCAGCGGCACAATCTCGGCTCACTGCAACCTCTGCCTCCCCGGTTCAGGTGATTCTCATTCCTCAGCCTCCCAAGTAGATGGGATTACAGGCACACACCACTACGTCCAGCCAATTTTTATGTTTTTAGTAGAGATGGGGCTTCACCATGTTGTCCAGGCTGGTCTCAAATTCCTGAGCTCAAGTGATCCATCCTCCCGTAGGCCTCTCAAAGTGCTGAGATTACAGGCGTGAGTCATAGCGCCCAGGCCACGTTCACTTGTTTAAACCACAGTATCAACCAAACAAAATAAAATTTTGTTACTTTTGTAGTTTGCATATTTCGTAATTAAATCAACCTAGTTAAAATAACAAATGAATAAATAAAACAACCAATTCCCAAATTCTGTGTCTAGAGAATTTTAATGACACTTTGGCAGATACATGGCAGCACATAAACTTACATTAACGAAGCACCCACCAGTCAGGTAAAAATTCAGCTTAATCAAGAAGTGTCAGATTGATTTAGCATCTATTCAAAACTAACTGTATAATTTTCAACTCAACTGAATTTAATTGGATTGTGTGAACTTTGTGATTTCAGGCTCAAATTACAGGTTGCTAAGACCTCTTCTCCACCTAAGGGTATTTCCACCAAAATTTGGTGTGCAAAATTGAATGTGCAAAGGAATTACCTGGCATGTATAAATACATAATCCCTGTGTGTCATTAGATCACAGAGGGTGGGGGGAACATGAGAGTCTACATTCACAGCAAGCAGGCCTTCCCAATGTGGGCCATCTAGGAAATATGCCTTGATACATCATGGCTTTACCTGATTTTTTAAATAAGTTGCAAATTTGACCTTTATCAAACATAGAAAGAGCTTGTACAATCTTACAATTCCCACTAAGTTCCTGTGCTATTCTTAGATGTATATCAGCAACAGCCGTTACTAACACTTAGTGAGGGAGAGAACTCACAGAGAAGTCATCAGATGCCTTGCTTTGTTTGCTCTTTCTCTCCTTCTTTCCCTCCCTTCCTTCCTGTCTTCCTCCCTCCCTCCCTCTCTTTCTTTTCCTTCTTTCCTTCCTTTCTTCCTTCCTTCCTTCTTTCCTTCCTTCCTTCCTTCTTCCCTTTCTCCCTCCCTCCCTTCCTTTTTTCCTTCCTTCTTCCCTTCGCCCTTTCCTCTTTCTTTTATTTTGTCTTCCCCAGTGTCTTTTTTCCTAGAACATTATTGAGCTTTTACAGTGTTCCAGACACAGCACTAGGTTCTAGAAATGTAGTATTGATCAGGACAAACAGATCCCTGTCTCCATGTAGTGTGTTTCTTAGAAGGAGCTTTCTTTCTAATTCAGAGAAGTGAGACTAGCAATACTACTATAGTGAATAAAAAATGAGGCAAGAATATTTTGACTAGTCAAATGGTAGTCACTACAAAAATAAGTGTCAGAACACTGCAACATCTCCTCATTATTTTGGCTGAATTTAGAAGAGTTATTTTGTATGGATACACTCTAGGGTGTCAGAAAAAATCAGAAGGCTCACTGCAATCTTGTTACAACCACCTGTCCTCCTCTTTTGAAGTTTAGTGCAAATAACTTTTCTTCCTGAAACTTCTCCAAGTATCCCAGGCAATACCTGTCCCAGGACATCCAACACCCCTTTCTCAGGACACACATACGTAGGTCAACTCAGGGACTCAGCAAGTAAAATAAATGAACGGCATGCATCTGATAGAAATGCATATATACACATTGTGTGAATGTCAGAGACTGGAGCAAATAGGAGAGAATTGAATGCCATCTGTTTGTTTCACACCAAATTTGGGCATAGTCAATGTTTCTTTAAGTTTTGTGTTTTTTAAATGATGAAAAATCTGGAATATTTATATAATTTTTCATTTTAACCCATTAGCTGAAAAATTTCAAATGTTGTATGAGGCAAATAAAACATATCCACAAGCCAGATTGTATCTTGGGCTCTCTAGTTTGTGGCCCTGTCTATACACCATAAATATTGGCACTTGTCCTTTAGCACTTGAGTCTTAACAACCATGAAGGTGTGCCACTTATACATTGCATCATATCGCCCAGTCCAGCATTTATCACTGGGGTCACTGGGACAGTAGTGTAGGATGAGCGGGAACACAGTCCCACATCACTCAGGTTCAAATCTTTGCTATGCTATTTACTAGCTATGTGACTATAGGCAATTTTCTTAATTTATTTGTGCCTCAGTTTTCTTAATTGTTAAATGGAGGTGATCCCAATTATACCCATCTCGTGGGGTATGAGGATTAAATGACTTCATATTCATAAAGCACTTAAAATTAACACCAGGAACATAGTAAGAACTCTGTAAATTTTCTTGTAAGTTAAATTAAAATAAATATGTAAATAATGTATTTGTTATCTAGAACTGAGTCATCTACTTCTAATTTCATGTGAAGATAAAAACTCATCTGGAATATAAGAATCCTTCATTTTTATTTATATAAAGAAATGTAAATCTGTTCTGAAATGTTTTTTCATATTGCTTTCTTTTTATTTACTTGTGTTTACATTTTTTAGAAGATATTTTTGTTAGAAAACTAACAAATGTACATAAAATATTCTTAACTTTTGAATACTAAGCCACAGGTGTATATGCTTCCAAAACAGCTGATGAACATCTGGGCCACTTAGTCTCCTGATTTTTAAGGTTTCCCATTATTTATTCATTATGTGCTAGCCCATTAAACCATTTAGTGATTCCCTATAAATTAAAACAAACTGATTAATGGCTTCAAATGTTCTAATAAAAATATTTTTTAGTACAGAGGATTTCTATACTCTTTTTCACACAGATCACATTAATAACAGGCTTCCTGTAGATTTCTACGCATTTAGATCATTGGATATTGAGTCGTAATTTAAGATGTACTTCTTATTTTAAAGAATGCCTCCCAATTCATTTCAAAGAGAAGAAGGCCCCCTCCCAGTTGGCAAATTTATTTTCACCAATAGTTATATAAGATAAAGCGGGATGTTTACACTAAAGCATGCTGCTAAGAAGAACTGCAACAAAAGTTATTTTATTTACTCCTCTACAATATCCCTATTTCCCCCAATGTAAAACTGAGAAAACTAAAGTTTAAAAATGTTAGATAAAGGTATTTGAACCCAGTCTGGGATATGGCTAAAAGAGAAAAAAGTTTTGGAATTTACTCAACTTCATAATTTGTTTTGAGCAGTATAAGTAAATGGAGAGTAACATCAATCCTCAACTCAATCAGTCAAAAATATTTATTGAGCAACTGGTACATGCCAATATTATTTTATTCTCCAGCTCTTTTATTATCTATTTTTATACAGGTTAACATAAGGATTTTTCAGTCAATAACATACACTGAAGATTGCTTCTGTATAAAGGGCAGTGTTTCTCAAAGTGTGGTCCTTGGAACAGCAGCATTAGTAGCATCTGTGAGTTTTTATACAAATACAGATTTTGGGGCCCTACCTCAAACCTGTTATACAGAATCTCTGAGGATGGAGCCCAGCAATCTGCATTTTAACAGGCCTTGAAGGTGCTTCTGGTGCACCCTTACATTTGCCAGCCTCTGGTAGAATGGCAGAGTACTTACTAAGAGTCATAAAAAAAGAGAAGAGTCCCCATACACAAGCCTTTACAATCTTAGATGTGAGCTCACTTACAGGCCACAGCATTAGCAAATGAACTGCAAACTGAGACAAATGAGAAAATTCTGAGAAGAGACCTGATTGCCTGAGGGCCACTAGTTTTCTCTGAAGGCAGCATTTAGGGAAATATATACCTTAAAAATGTATCCAGTGCATTATCTGATTTCCTATCAGAAAGTTTGAGGTTATGGACTCATCACCTGAGGTGTTAGCTTATTCTAATCTAAAAAACATACGCCGTCCTTCCCTCACCAGCCCCACCTCCCCACATACAAAATGTTCATCTTAGAAAGCTGTCACTAGATCAGTCAAATCTATCTGTGTAGCTGCTTCAATTTATTCTTATTGATTTCTCCCCCGTACCTCATACTCTTCCAGGCTTGCAGGGCTCAAACCATTAAAGCATTCAGAAGCTGGCTTTGGTATTACTTCAAGTTATTCAAAACAGTCATCACTTGCTGAGCCTCTAATGTCTCATCTGTTGAATGGGTGCATTTCCTTCCTGATCCCTTCCACCTCTAAACTTGTCTATTTCCAAGGATCTATGGCATCCAGGCATATGGTGAGCTTATGTGAGTGAGGGGGCCTTAGCTGATGTGGTCAGTTTAGACAATGCCTTGACTAATGGCAAAAGCCACAGGGCACACAGACACCCAAGGAGCTACTGTGTCAGTGCTGTATGCAGTAAACCAGATTCAACCCAATAGTTTCATGGTCACTGAGCTTAGGATCATCATTCCAAGAAGGGGGAAAAAAAGGAGAGAAAAACAAGAGAACATGAGATTGTTTTCTTATTTTTCCAAATTCCTACTTTGCTCTACTATGGTTTTATTTAAATTCTAAACATGAAGAGCACCTTTTATTTGTATGTTTGAAGCAGACTGCTAGTTTTAAAAAATTAATCACAGCTTTTCTTGAGGCAGGAGGATGGTCAAGATGAACCACAGCCGTGCCTTGCAGCCTTGTGACACCCGTTTTTAAAGCTTTATTTGGAATGTGGCACATTATAATTGACAGACTTGACAAGCATTCTGGTTTCATGGGCTGCATGTCAGGATTCCTGCCCTGTATTTCCATATCACCGAGCACTTCCAGTGTGTCCTTGAACTAATTTAAAATCTCCCTGGGTTTCAGGTTCCCCTCTTCGTTGAAGACCCCACATCATTTGCCATGAACTTGCAGAATGTTCATAAGCGTACAGTATGCTTTCCTCCAGCTTTGAGAGATGTCTTATCTCTTCACCCACA
This sequence comes from Mandrillus leucophaeus, assembly GCF_000951045.1. NCBI lineage: Eukaryota > Metazoa > Chordata > Mammalia > Primates > Cercopithecidae > Mandrillus > Mandrillus leucophaeus. The sequence goes on from NW_012105886.1 coordinate 1,777,879, forward strand.
ATGTTGGTAACTCCTTGCTTATCCTTTAGAGAGAGCAACTCATGTTGTATAACTCATCCCTCTAAAATAACATGTGAATTGCATCAGTGAGTTAAAAAAAAAAAAATTGAGAACTGGTGTTTTAGAGCCACAACCCCAATTTGACTACATTATTTTTTTTTGTTTTCAACTTTGTTTTTTACATCATGTATCTGGGAAAACAGCGTACATTTTCTTAAGACTTTTTAAAGCTGGTACTTAAGGCTTTGAAGTTTGCTCTTTCCCCTCAAATTTTGTGAGTTGCAATTAATTTCTCACGGGGGAAGGAAGTTTAGAATATCTGATAGCATCAGATTCCAGTACCTCCCATTGATTTGTGGCATACAGTATACCTTCAAAATAAATGGTATATTTTGAAAACAGAAATTTATTTCACATACTGCAGTAAGACAGAACAAACAGCTCATCTTGCTGTATGTATAAAGAAGCAAAATGTAATTGATAAAGATAATCAGATGATGCCAGGTTGTTTTAAATAGCTATGAAAAATAAAATGTGTGAATTCAGAAGAGATTAGATTCTTTTTTCCACCTAGGGCTTTGGAGAGAAACAACTGGCATGTGTAATTTTGTCCGCATTAATTTTTACAGCCATGGTCAAATAGCCCCACTAGACTGAAACTTGCGAAGAATTTTCTTTCTTCATTTGGCTTGATCATAGAGGAATTAGCTCCCTCAGTGAGCCAAGGTGAAAAGAAGCTAGTTTGGGGAAATAAGCAACATTCATAGGAAAGAGAAAGTTTGAGGCAAACATATGGTTGAAATGCTCTAGTCGATTTCAGATCAAGCTGAGAGAGTTGAGATCCGTTGGTTCAGGGATCCAGTTCACTGCACATTCCTACTGTGCCTGACTACTAATTGCATCCTATGTTTGTCAATCAAATATTTGCAATTAACAAAAATATTCCCCTAAGAGACATAGAACAGAGCTGGCAAAGGATCTGGTGCTTTGCTAAGTAGAGCTAGCTGCACACAGAAAATGAAACAAAATATGGTACTAAAAATATTCGGCTGCCGATGACACGGCTAGACACTCCCAGTCAAAACATTAACAAGCAGGATAGGTGGCATGGGGGACTTTTCAAAGGGATTTTGTTCAAAGAACAGAAACTTTGATCTCAGTGTCTCTGACCCCTCCTCCACCTCTGATTCTTCAATCTACAAGTACATATAGTGGTTTAATTTAACTCTGTGCATAATTTGCCTAAGGATAAAAGTTGATCTAGATTTTTTTAACTCCAATTTTACAAATGCTCTACTTTCTCCCTCCTCCCTCCTCCCCACACACAGATTTCAAGAGAGAAGGCTGAAAAGGAAGGTGACTGGAATATTAAGAACTGTGAGATATTCTGAGGAAACTCTAATTTGTAAATTGGTAGAAATGCCAGTAATTTGTTGGGAATTGAAGACCCTCTCTATTCAAGAGTGAAGCTTGGCAGCTGTGCACTGTTGTTTTATAAATCAATATTACATCTGAAGGTGGTATTTGAATGTTTGTGTCATTGGGGTTTGTCTCCAACATAGTTCTGTGATAAGAAATGTTCAAACAAAACAAACACAATCCCTTCCCTGTCCTTTAGGATAAAGTCCAAACATAATTCCACAACAGGGATATAACATTCAAATCAACTACAGAACTTCTGTAATTACATAAAACCCCACGACCACAGAAATGCAATTGAATTGAAGACGCTTTGCAATATTCCCCAAGAAAGGACTGTGTAGCTGTCAGATTAACAAAAGTCAAGAGGAGGTGAGACAATGCTCACCATTGCAAAAAGAGCTTTGTGCATAATGAACAGAATTTGCATGCCTGTTTAGGAAATTAAGGTGAATCCAAGGTGACTTAGGGTCACATGAGGAGTCACAGTGGTGACTAACTAGAAAAGTGAGCATTAAATATTAGTCATTTGGTTTAAATAAATTCATCTCAATTATTATTAGATATTACTTAGATTTAATAAAAAATAATAGCTTAAGTGAAATTTTCGACATTGTCTGGTTGTTACCTGCCCCGAGCTTCTGTGATTCTGTGCTGTGATTTTGGTTGCTGTATGAGAAAGGAGAGTTGAGGCTGAGCTGCTTTTTGATTGTTGTCAATTCCTCCATCATTTAGATAAAGCCCACTTGCACCGTTATGACTAGGGTGAATCATGAAGAATGGGCAATGGGGCATTTAGTACATTAACTCATTTTCATAGGCAAAACCAGCTACACGATCAGGAAGGAAAAAAAAAAATGCAATGCCATTACCATTCTGGCCTTCTTTACCCTAAGAACTATCTCGTAGAGTTTACAAAGAAAATAGGTCATGCCAAGGATTCTAAAAACACCAATCCAAGCCAGAGATGGAGTGAAATGCTTCTACTGCTCTGGTTCAGTGGTTTTACAATTGTTTTAAATAATATTGTCCATCAGTAAAATATTTTTCAGCACACATCTCCAGTTTTTCTGCAATTGTACTACTAGATTAGATACATTACAAAGCATTATCAAACAGAAAATGTTAAAGGACAGGATAAAAAGTAATTAGAAATCAATGCTATCTTCCTGAATTCTATCTTCTGTAAACTAGAAGATTAACACACTTCATTCTCAACAGAGGAGAGGCAGATGAAATTGGCAGGACCCCAGGTTTTCCTGAGTGGTCTGGGTCTAGCTAAACTGGAACAGAGATGCAAGTGGGAAACCTCTTTTGCCGCCACTGAACACCAGCACTAAGCCGAGGATTTAGTGGGGGGAAATGGTTGTACTTAGACTTGCAAAACTGTATGTGGAACACTCTTGGTTCATTTTGATTCCATCTGCACTGAACCACAGAAACTCAGAGCCTGCTAATAACCAGATGAAAATCGAAAAATTGTCTCAAACAATTCTTTTTGATTATGCCCAAGTGCCATCTAATAATGGTTGAGATTGATTTGTTTGGAAAAAAAAAATGACTAATTTACTCAACATCCTTGGTATGGGGGAGAGGGAGAAAGATGCAGATGAGTGTGAGTGTGTGTGTGTGTGTGTGTTTGTGTAAAGAAATCCCAGGGGAATCTTGGTGGAGGGGAGAGAAAGAAAAACCAACTTGCCTTTGGCAGAAATTCCTGGCCTTGCCATGTGCAAGTTGTGCTACTTGGAAGCTAAAACTTGAGTTGACCAGGCAGAACTCACTTAGACCTTTTTTCAATTACTTCTGTCCAAAATAGGGACAATAAAGTCTATTTCGCAGAGTCATTCTGAGCAGTAGAAATTGTTTTTATAAAGTGACTCACACAGCACTTTATAGCAGTTGCTCAATACATGGTGGTCACTCTTGTTACATAACTGGACAAGGCAATAAATCCTAGGCTTTGCCAAGAATATCTATTCAGTATTCAAGTGCACCAACAGTAATTACAGCAATCATGAGAATATGTTTTTACTTTAGAATTCGAATTCATTTTATTTCCATGATCACATTTAATCTTCATAATGAATTTGAAAGATAGACAGAACAAGTATAATTATCCCCATTTTACAGATATAGAAAGGTTGATAAATTATTGACATCCAGTGGTGGCACTTACAATCACTCAGAACTGCTTTCTACACCAGCTATGGGAAGGAAGCAGACATATTTGGCATATATTACTTTCTATTAAGTAACTCAACCACATAAGCTGTGTATGCATATATGGGTTTTAAAACTTTTTCATCTAAAGTTAACTCTGTTTAGCCCAGTCTTTTCCTCTCTCTCTCTCTAGTCTCTTCATCACCCAACACATTCCTTGGTAATAAAACAAATATCACAATATAATGAATTAAAGAAATAAATAAAGCATCTGTTACATGTGTTCTCTATTAAAACTTTGCTTTGGCTGTTATTTTGAGACATAATAAATAGCAAATGCCTCTATCTTCTGCTAAGTATATGTTTTTGTTTTTGTTTTTGTTTCACCAACTTAAAAGTTGAATGATGTCAATGTAGTTTACAAAACAGATGGTGGGGTGAGGGGAAAGATTGAGAGAGAGGGGGAGAGAGAGAGAGAGAGAGAGGAAAGAAAACAAACAAGCAAAAAAACCCAGAGGTATTTCATGTCCACCAAGGAAACTCTCAGCTCTCCACATAATAAATAATGTTACAAACAATGCACTGCACTTAAGAAATATTGACTTGTTTCCTGGCTGTTTTGAAGCAAGATAGAAAACCTGTTGTCCGTTATCTCCATTTTGGTGTCTATACTAGTTTGAATGGTGTTCCCCAAAAATTCATGTCCACTTGAACCTCAGAATGTTACCTTATTTAGAAATAGGGGTTTTATAGATGTAATTCGTTAAAATAAGGTCATACTGGATTAGGGTGGCCCGAAATTTATTATGAGCTGGTGTCCTTATAAGAAGAGAAGAGGACAAACAGAACCAGAGACACACACAAGGGAAGAGGGTCATCTGGGAATGGAGGCAGAAATTCGAGTGACGTAGCTATCAGAGAAGGAATGCCAGGGATTCTCAGCAACCACAGAAGCTAGGAAGAGGCAAAGGAGGTTCTACCCTAGGGTCTTTGGATGGAGTGCAGCCCTGCTGATCCCTTGATTTTGGACTTCCAGCCTCTAGGACTGTGAGAGGATACATTTCTGTTTTGACTACTCAGCTGACAGCAATTTGTTATGGCAGCCCTAGGTGATAATGCAGTGTCCAAATGTATTACTGTTACAGAAATGAGCTTGTGTGTTCATGTTTTATGCCATGTCTTAGTGGCTATTTAATTCCTTAAGGTGACTCTCCCCACGCAATTTGATAAGAACATTGACAGACACCAAGAGTCCAGGTCATTTCTATCTTCATGTAAATAATATGAACCAATTCTGGAATAACTTTCACGATTGATTCCCTCTACCAAACAAACTAACAAGAACAAAACCAAAATTAACTCATAAATTCCATTTTTATTTCACAGTAAGAAATTATAAGACACCAGTTTCCAAAGTAACTACAAGCTTTGGATTTTAGATTTGTGTGCTATTGTCCTTAGTACAACATTTGAAATATAATTTTATGGCCCAGCACTGTTAGCCAAATGTTAACCTTCACCCACAAATCCCAAAGTCCTGTTAGGATCAAAAACTGATTTGGGTTCCTACTAGAATTTCTCTACCTGCACATCATAATTTTGACCTCAGTCCTGGCCAGGTCACCTTCCCAGATTACACACCCTTCATAACTTCTTAAACAGATGCCTTTGTAATACTCATAACCTTTTCCACACTTTTAAGTACATATGTCTGGGGTGAAGGAGGGAATCTGAAGCTGTATTCTTATGGCTTCAAGATTCATAGAGATACAGATCTATTTTTTTTTAAGCAAGGCATTTTCTGAAGAACAGATGCTGAAAATCTTCTGCCTCCAACACCCTTCTTGCGGCATTTTAGCACACAATGAAGCCTCTTTCTAACATGGTGATGAAGTCTTTTGAGGGGTTCCGGGATTGGGAATTTTGCTCACTTTGCTTTTATGCTGTTTTCCAGGAGGCCATTTCTATGTATTTTAATTCCATGGTCCTTATAATTTGCCGAGGGTCCTCTCCCAGCCTATCATGGGCACAATATTACTAAAGATTAGGCAGAGTGGAGAGAATTAACATGGCTATCATCTTTTAGATGTTTACTATTTGCTAAGCACTGCAGTATACACTCCATATACTTATCTCTTTATTTCTCACCTCTGAGTTAAGCATTATCATCCTCTTTGTAGATAAAACAACTGAAGCTCAGAGAGGTGAAGTGATTTGATCACTAATAGCTCATAGCTAATCAAATGCACTTTACTTCAGTCATCTAGACAGCCTGAGAAGATTGCTGTACATCATGAAAGCTGGGGGATCTCTAGGAAACCCTTGGGTAAGGGCTGCCTGAGGCCGGGAGCCAGACCTGGATAGAGGTAGATAGGTTGGGGGATGCCTCCAATGCCTGTAGTTAAGAAAGAGTCCTGTATGCTAAGGCTTATTTGAAAATCCACTAACAAAGAGATGCCAGTGTTCACTGACAACCATACTGGTCAGAGAAAACACCCTTAGTGTATTTGGCAGCATATGGTATATGTAACACATGTGAGTCAGATGCTTTTAAATCCAGGATGGCTTCAAAGGCAAAAATATCAGGATTTGTAAAGAGCTTTAGATCTACTCAGAATCCCATCTGAAGGTCAGCTGAGGCCTCTACAGCAAGAAGAGTACTAGACTGAGCCCTTGGGGTGGTCCATTAGTTAGCCCTAGTTGCAGTATTGCTGCATAACAACCACAGACCTTGGTGGTATATAATGATATTACTTTGGCTCATTATCTGTAAGGCCTGGACTGAACATGGCTGTTCTTACTGTATTCACTCATGGATTTGCAGAGATCTATAGATCAGCTGGGTAGTTCTGCTGGTCTTGCCTGGATTTCCTCATATGTCTGGGGGAAGGTTGGCTATTGACTGATCTAGGATCTACATCAGCATAGATGTCTGGGGTAGCATGGCTTAGTTCCAAGTCTCTCATCCTCCAGCAGAGTGACCCAGACATGTTTTCCTGCTGATGACAGAGGGCAAGAATGGGCAAGTCCCATCATTCAACCTTTCTCAAGCCTCTGCTCCATATTTGTGGTTATCCCATTGGCCATGCAAGTCACATGGCTGGGCTCAGAGTGGCAAGCTACTGCACAGTCATATGGAAAAGCCATGGACACAGGAGGGTAAATAACTGGAGAATTAATCAACCACTGGAGATTTTGACTCTACAAAGTCAATGGAGCACCTTGAGGAATTCAACTGCAGTTTACTCATTTTATAATCTCAGCCCCTGTGATATAAGCTCAATAAATGCTTTATCCATGAATGAATGAAGATATATGACTGAATGAATAGCAGTCCCACTCTGAAGTAGGCTGGGCTATCTTGCTACTTTTTGAAGAAAAATTCTACTTACTTTAGTCTAATAGCACAGAGGGAAATAACTATGTTCTATTACTAAACAGATTTACTTTTTTTTTTATCTCTCTCAGAAAAGTTCCTACTCTAAATAAAACAACAGAATTCCTGGGCACTATTCATGTTAGAGTGATATGGAAGCACCCCAAACAAAACACTACAAGAATATTTTGGGGAAGAAAACAGACCAAATTGTGCTGAATCCAGCTTCTAGCCTCAGCCTGATGCTGTGCTGGATTAGCTATGCCCCCGTCAGGCAATTATATGGGACTCGTAACACGTCTTCAGTTCTGTGCTCATTTTCATAATAAACCTCTGGTTTCACTTCCTCTAGCACTGTTTTCTCTAAGATTTACCATTTGAGAGTAACAAACACTAAATAGAACAAGTATTTCTGCTGAGTTAAAGCTCAACCATTCAAGTTACATTTTCATGGTTCTATCTCGGTGTCTGTAGCTTCCCACCTAGAATCTATATTTCTTGCCTACAGTAGTTATAGCATCTGTCTGGTTGCACTCTAATCCTATATTTTTTAGCAGCATGGAAGAAAGGTGGGATAGAAGCAGTCTGTAAATTTGGCTGGAAATGTGTCTTTCAGTGTGTCGCCTCTTTAGAAACAAAAAGAGTATTTTGAGCCTGCCACAAAACATGGTTGTGCTGGTTTGAAAAGACACCACAGAGGTGTGTTCAACTTGGAGACACACGTGATGGAGCTAATGAAAGAAATACAGAGTTTTTACCTTTAAAAAGAAGTATTATTATATTAGCATCTTTCCAAGAATTAGGTAGCTTAGGTCATATTAATCTTAGAGTTTCAATACCAGGGAATAGCTGGAAACCTTTCTGCCCCACCAAGTTGCACTTAAAGTTTTGATCCTTGGGAGCCAGCAGTAATGTGTGATAAATAGCAATCAGCTCCTTCACTCTGGGCCTCATAGCCTGCCCAGGGGCTCTATGCTGCCCCACCGAGCTACTCTGGAGGCAGATGATGCCTTTTTAAATAGCACATTAATATTAAAAATAGTTCGGAACAGATCAAGGGCAAAGCCACTCATTCCTTCACAGGAATTTAAGCCTCATGTACAACGCATGCCACTTCCTCGTATGTGTCAGATGGTCCTGACCTCTCAAAACACAGATTCAGCCCACATGAGTGGAAATTAACACATGTGGCAATAGCGGATGGTGACAATGCCTCAGAAACAGACAGGTGTCTGGCAGTGAGTGCCTGGTGTATGAGAGAATATTCACAGAAAGACAATATGTCTTTTCTTTAAATCAATGCAGTAGAGCTTTAATTCAGAGGCCATTTTGTCACCCTAAACAAATCTCTGTTGCTGGAATCTCATCGTTTCTTTCCTCCAGGGAAAGTGGAGGGAAAAAAAAAAAAAAGGCTGTACATTTTCCTCAACTTCCCTCCCATTTGTCCTTGAAATCTTCTCTGTATTCTGTTCTTCCTTGACCGTGGTTCAGAAACAGAATGGGCTCTGGCTTAGATACTGCCCTCTGGCATCTCCACCCTCAAAATCTATGAAATGGCCCCAATGCCCCATGACAGATGCCAGCGGCCCCACTTGAGTGCTAGCCTTCTCCTAACAGGAAGTGTGTCTTACCCCACTGTGTTTGTTGACGGAATAAATTTGAAGAGAAAAGTTACACATCAAAATCTTTGTACATTTTACAAATTCTATGACATTAATTCTAAGATATTAACTTGATGGCTATTAGCAGACATCTCATCTCCACTGCTCCAGGGAATCTGGGAGGGAAAGATGAGTAAGTTGAAAGATTAGATAGACTGACAAAGGTTAGGTTCTCCAGACGTAGATCCTAACTGAAGTTTGGGTGCAAAGTGTTTTTCAGGAGTGAATGCTTGTGAACAGAAGGGAGAAGATGCAGAAATGGGCAGAGACAGAAGCCTAACTGTTATGCAGGCTCAATGAGTCCTAGACCAACCTGCTTGGCCCTTGATGCCCTGGCCTCACTCAGTCACTGGATGTGAGCTGCCATCAGAGAAGCAGGTTATTCAACAAGGTGGGCTTGCCACTTGAACAGGACCTGAAGTTGCTCATAGCTGGAGGCAGTCTGCTCACTGCACTCCCCAATGCTGGGCAGCAAGTTCTTCCTTGAAGGGTAATCTGGGCAACTCATCTCCATGTATACCACAAGCCTCAGTGACTATGCCTAAATACCCAAAGCTTGTAGAGTGAGTGCCATAGAACTGAGAACTAAAGACAACTGTGCTGATGAACAGAAATGGGTTTGACTGATCTCCCAGATAGAAAGTGGCACCAGCAATTATGAGGTCTTGGGAGGCAAAACAGCCTTAAATGTGAGGCAAGACAGGTCTGGGAGGCAAGATAGCCCTAAAGCCAAGGATAGGGTTGAGGATGAGGGTTCATACAATGCAGTCCCCATCTAACTAGTCACTTTTTCCAAAAAGCAAAGCAAAACACAACAACAACAAAAATTATAAGCATCTTGAAGTTGGGATTAAACTCATCCATCACTGAAAGTTGGAAGCCATGGTCTTCTCAACCAGGAATTAAAAGTGATAATGAGCATAGAACATGTTAGGTTCAGGAATCTACCTGTTCCCTTTGATAGCTGTGAAAGGAGCCTCTCATATGTTTGATGTATACTTTATGAGCAATTGAACATTTTATATCAGAACCTATGAATATGTGTCTGTGTATGGGCATTGTATATATATCTCAGCAGATATTATGCCAGTTGGATTCCGATTCATAAGGAAAGTACAAAAGCATTATTTTAAAATTTTTTCTCAAAAGTAAAATTACTGGGCATAATTAAAAAGTCTTTATTAAATATCCGGTCTTTAGAGTTTCTTATTGCTTTCTTCAGGGACACTCAATATTCCTGGAATAATTACATATCTTTAAATACAAATAGGAAATGTGCTCATTTTGAGATCTCAGGAACTTGACATTGAAAAACCTTTGACTATTCCAAATGTTGGCATTAATATTTACTATACCTGTTGTTAAACTAAACTTTACTATCAATGCTATAAACAGTAATTCAGTTTTAGGGAGATTACAGGATGATCTGGTGAGCTTTGACCATACAAAATGAGGGTTAAATAGCCTTCCTAGATAGTATCAGGATGTATGTAGTATTAATGATGCATAAGCTATGTGCCAGGGATAATAACCATCACAGAAATTCCATGAATTTAGTATTTGTAATGAAAGTTTACAGTAACCATTATCTTAACTGATGGTATATAGCACTTTCAACAATTAAAGGAAAATGTGGATTGTAGGCCTTTGTTGGGAGATGAATTGTGTCCCCCCAACATCGTATTTTGAAGTCCCAGTCCCAGTGCCTCAGAATGGACCACGTTTGGAGATAAGGTCTTTAAAGAGTGATTAAGTTAAAATGAGCCCTTGTAGGGTGGGGTCCTACTCCCATGTGACTGATATTCTTGTTAGAAGAGGAAGAGACATTAAGGGTACTCATGCACATAGAAAGGCCATGTAAAGACAGAGAGAAAGTGGCTATAAGAGGCCTCAGAAGAAACCAAACCTACCAACACCTTTACTTTGAACTTTTAAGGCTCTAGAAATGTTAGAAAAAAATAAATTCTGTTGTTGAAGCCATGGAATCTGTAGTATTTTTTTATGGCAGTCCTAGAAAACTAATACAGTCTCCTTCCTCTTGGGTGGTATGATACAGATGGTGTGTTACAGTAAAAGTGGACTGCCAACTAAATAAATATTTTCCAGTAAGTAGGCACAAGAGCAGTCATTCAATGTATGCTATAAGTTCAAGAATTATGGAATCTTTTAAGTTGTTACTGAAAGGATCAAGTATGTAGATGAGACATGTAGATGTCTTATATATTGGCGGGATTCAACTGGATTCTGAATTGGAGACAATGAGAGGCTGTTTGGAATCCTCAGCTTGAGGTCCTGTTACAATGGGTCACTTAGGACTGACTAGATTCTTATACCCTGTGCATGATAAGGTTAATGTGCTGTAGAGCACTTCTAGCCAATCTACACATCCTAAACACTACTTATATTCGTTATGATTAAAAGGTTTTAATATTAAATATCCATTGTACTAATTAGTGGTATGCAGCCGTCTCTATATGAGTTTCTAATTTGAATCTTCCAAGTGTAAACTCAGCACTTGAGTTTGGCATTTAGATGTTAATCACCAGTCCCTAGGGCATCAGGTGAAATCAACAAATCCATACATATCATATGTTATACAGTTTATGATGAAGTACTTTATTTTATTAATTTAGTGTTTTCAGAGTTTTTTAAATTTGACGTAATTTCAAGACTTACAGAAAAGTTGCAAGAATAATGCAGAAAATCCCCAGACACCCATATCTTTCAGCCTAATTTATTCTTTCCTCTCTTTCTCAATCTCTATCTTTACCCCAAAATATTTTCTAGTGCATTTTCATAAAACATAACTTTGTATAGCTGGGAAATTAACATTTACAAATGGTGATTCCTAATTTCATCATTCCTTCAACAGTTTTTAATTGGCTTTCTACTACAAGGGAGAGCTTTCTCTTCCTTTTTATACTTACTTTTATATAAAGTAAGAATTCCTGGGAACTCAGGAATTCTTACTTTATCTGGTAAGTTATAATCTCTCACTGCCTTTATTTATTTTGATGTTCAAATCATCCTGGAGTTGGCCTGTGGAAGTCCCCTTCAAACTAGAGCTTGTGTCCTTTTAACATGTTTTCTTCATTCTATGAACACTTTCTTTCTTTTTTACATAAGATATTCCAGGCTCATCTTATATACATGCACACATATATACTCATACATTTCGAGATCTATATGCTAATGTATATTAAAGTAAATTGCAAACAATGAAAAAAAAACACTTGCCTGAAACAAACAAAGCAGGGTCCCTAACTGCTTTTCTAAGCCCTGACACTTTATAACCATTCCTTTCTCAGTGTTACCATCGTCTCACCTTTACTCCTGCAGACAAGAAACTTTTGTTTCTTTTTCTCCTTTCTAATCCTTTTAAAATCAGTTGTACCATAGTCCCAATTATTAACAAGAGGAACACTGGCCCACTTTTACTTGAGAGTGGTGCCAATTACTCCTCAAAAGTCATTTTGAAGTGGTTAGGGTGAAGTGGAGAAGTGGCCATTTACTCTCAAACTTCTGAATTCTTTTAATGCAACAAATGAAGGATTGGCGGGGCGGGGGAAAGCAGGGAGCAATTCCAGTTAGTTTTCCAAAGTAAAACAAATTAAATATTCACATTCTGATATTTATCATCTGGTTTTACGGGTGATGAAATTGGGTGATTAATTTATTCAAAGCCCTTCAGCTAGTTAATAGTGAATCTCAGACTCATCTCAGTGCATTGATCCTCTAGCCCGGCAACGCGCAACATGTGGTCAATTTAGGAGATTACCAAGACCTAGTTAGAGGATCCACAAAGTTAAAATTGTTTTTACAATAAAACTATAATTTGTCCTTTACTTTTTTTTTTTTTTTTTTTGCCTTTTCACTCTTTCTCTCATAAGTGTACATTACTCAAGAATTTTACATGAAGAGTGATAGTGATGGTATCATTCTGATGACTAATGGAATGTGTACTCACATATTCCAAAATTTTTTAAGGTAGTAGTTTTTGGGGAAATGTGAGTTTTCAGAGATTAACTCAGTTTTTTCTTATTATTTACATCAAGCTCTTGCCATTTACCTTTGTTTCTATTAGCTATAAACCTTGTTTTTAATCCAAAGTACTGTTAATTTGAAATCCAAAAATGAATTTTCTTTGGAAATATCTCCCTCTCTTTCTTTTTTTGAAGCACAACAAGAACTTTGTATACTTTGTGGTGTTGTTTTACAATAATAAGAGTCTAAATTTCTCTGTTTTACTTTGTTGTATGTAGCTCACACATGCAAATGCTCTTTGAGGTCCTCAGTCATTTTTAAGAATGCATAGGGGTCTGGAGACAATGTTGTGGGATGGATATTGTCAAGGAGAAAGAATATTTAAGGGGTAGCATCATTGAGATAAAAAGAAAGACTGGTTAAGCTAGTGAGTAGTCTACTTGTAATAGACCCTGCAGCTGTGTGATAGACTTCTTTTTGCTTCGAGCTGCTAGTTTTCCCCTTCTAAAGCCAAGCGCAAGAAAGCACCCCACTGACAGGACTGCCATGCTAAAAGAAGGGGCAGTACAGGGCTCAGACAGCAGCTTAGTAAGTCTTAAACTGTTTGGCCAAGAGGCAAATGAGTCTACCTTACTCTTGGTATGTGATCAAATAGTGTTTATAAACCAAGAAACTCTGCAGGTGTTTCAGCAAAGCAGCAGTATTTATAAGATGGCAATGCAAGGTATTAGAAGGCAGCAAAAGGGCTAACTGCATGCAGTTTAAGTGTTTGATAATGAGCAGAGGAGAATAGGTTTTGCCTTCAGCCAAATTTTGTGCATCTTAGCTTTGGAACCAATATCCTGAAATATTGTCATGTCACAACTGGCCTATTGTCTGGGAACAGGAATGTCCATGGATGCTCACTACATTTTAGACAGTAAAGAGCCAAACACTAACCCATTTTGATCATTTTGATGAGTTAAGTATAAATAAAGCAGATGGATCAGATTAAATTTCCCTTCCTCTTGCCCTGAATAAGCTTCTTCCTTCCTTCTTTCCTTCCTTCCTTCCTTCCTTCCTTCCTTCCTTCCTTCCTTCCTCCCTTCCTTCCTTCCTTCTTTCCTTCCTTCCTTCCTTCCTTCCTTCCTTCCTTCCTTCCTTCCTCCCTTCCTTCATTCCTTCCTCCCTCCCTCCGTACTCCCTCCCTCCCTTCCTTATTCCTTCTTTTCTTCCTTCCTTCCTTTCTTCCTACTTCCCTTCCTTCATTCCTTCCTCCCTCCCTCCATACTCCCTCTCTCTCTTCCTTCCTTCCTTGTTCTTTCTTTCCTTCCTTCCTTCCTTCCTTCCTTCCTTCCTTCCTTCTTTCTTTCCTTTCTTCCTTCCTTCCTCCCCTGTTCCTTTCTTTCTTCCTTCTCTGTCACTGTTGTTTTATGTTAAGGAAAAATAAGCTTGGCCAAATATCATTTTCCCAAGTGTTAACTATTTGCAAATACATTCATATGTACACTAAAGACAAAGTGCAGTAGGTCTAGTTTAGCTGGGTCTACTGGCACCATAACTGATGCAGACACATGACCTTTGTCCTTCCAACTTTCCAAACAGCAAAGAGCCTTTGTGTGTTCACTCCATTTTCTCCCTTTCCCAAACATTCAATTAATAGACAAGTTCTCCTTATCTGTCCAATTCCAATATGCAACCTTGACTTCCAAAACTGGTGATGACTTGGGGAACAAATAGCAAAGTGGCTGCAGGATTCTTGGGGAATATTGGATTCAAAATGGCCTCTGTTGCCAGCACATGATAGGTTGGACACAAAGCCACTTAATACAGAGCTGTCTAACCCACCCCTCCCCAGCCTCCAGACTTCTCTTGTGTCCTGGATTCTCTTTGCTTCCCAAAGTGACCTTATCTATATAATCATCTTCCTGGAAATATGGGGAAAGACAAAAAAGTTTGACAACCACTGCTCTAGGCTGTGTCATTTTAGTGCACAATGTGAGGGGAAATGACAGGTTCATAAGACAAAAGTTATCTGATGCTCATCCTTTGACCAAATGCCAGTGTATTTCTACCCAATTCATCTACATAAGTTTGTTTTATTTGTGAAACAGAAATATTTTAGTTACTTTCCCTCCTCAGTATTTTTAGGTCCTACCTCTGGGGCTGGGATTGGACAGGTGTTTTTATATTTAGGGAGATTGGTCCCAGAGGCTCTGCTAATATCCCAGGAAACCAAAGTAAAAGATCTGTGACTGGTAATGCCACAACTTAGTTTTAAGTTTTTTTCTATCCTTCTCCTTTTCAGGCATTGCTCAAGCCCCATCTAAGCCCAACCAAATCTTCTAGGAATCCTCCGTGTGTCATCTGAGCTTGATATGTCAAACCATGGCTTATTCCAATTATCACATAACCAGTAGCTCATAAACATACAAGCCACAACACTGGTCTCCTGACTGAATACAAACTAGGAGTGGAGTATTCTTAAAGGCCCCTGATACTAGTCATCAATGTCTTCTGTTAAAGGGCAGCAGGGGGATTGAAAACACTTATTTTTACCTTCAAATACCAACTTATGTTCATCGCTGCTAGAAAAAGTCTTGTCATTTCTCATTTCTTGATGAACTGAAGGTATAGCAAATGAGCATACTATATTTACTAAGGCAAGATCCTTAGCACCAGAAGTAGGAGTAGGAGTGATAGGAGTAACAGAGCGAAAAAAAAAAATTGATTCTTGGCAAACACTATGTAGAGACCACCAAAAGCTATGTGAAGCCCCTCTCTCTTACTACCACTTCCTTAGTTCAAAAAGCCAAGCATCTTCCCCCTCCAGGCTCTCCTGCAACTAGGGGCTACCATATCATGTATTTTTGGCCCAGGACATGTAAAGAAAGTTTTCTGGGGAGTTAGGAAGCCCCTGAAGAAGCTTTTCTTCCTTCATATTAAAGGACAATGAAGAAGGAGGCTCATGTGAAATTATCACCTTCCCACAGCCTTAAATGCCAACATCCTGGCTTGAAGTGAAGTGGCTATATTGTGACTAGCAGAGAAAAGTCAAGGAAATGACAGCAGAACTAGACCTAACTTCGTCAAGTCAGAGAAATCATGCTGGCTACTACATTTCTCTGCATTCCTTGTTATGGAAGAAAAGCACACACCAATTCTGCTTAATCTGTTGACCAGCCTTAGCCTTAGATTTCATGTGTATAATATGGGGGATAAAGGTATGCATTTTGCAGACGTTAATGTAGGAATTTTTCTTGTTAAGTGTGGGAATCACTTTGCAAACTAGAAAATTCTACACAACTGTAAGAAAGGCTTTGTTTGGAAAGTGTAGTGGATTAGATCATTTATATTTTTGTAGCCATATTTGGAAGTATTAATTGTCTAATATTCACTGTGTAATCCTCTAGTGTTTGAAAGTGCACCAAGGACCCAGCCCTTAAGGAGATTACAATTTATTAAATGATTCCTTCATGAAGTCATTTAATGCCTGATGTAACACCACAGAGAATAAAACAAAAAGTATTAAACTATTAAGCGCTAAATTACAAAATACTGAGGGCTAGTTCTACAGAAATTTGAATTAAAATATTCAATATATATTAAGTGCTTAGTATGTTCCAAACACTATTCTAAGTATTTTACATGAAGCAAGTAGCTTAATCCTAGGACAACTCTGTGGATAAATATATTACCCTGCACATTTTACTCTTAGTAAAATTGAGGTGCAATGGAGTTACATGTGTTGACAGAATTCACAGATGGTAAGTGGCAGAGCCAGGATTGAATCCAGGCACCCTGGCTTAGATCCACTGCTCTCTTGGGAACATCAAAATGTCAGATCATTTGTTTCTAACCCTTACTCTGTTGCTTACCTAGTTATGTGAACTTGGGTGAGGCATTTAGAAAACTACTTCCTTATCTTTTAAATCAGGATGCTACCCAATCTTACACAATAGGATTGTTTTAACGGTTAAATCAATTATGTGTATAAAGCACCTTGTGCAGCAACTGGCACAGAGTGGGGCATAATAAATGACCACCATTATTAGCCTAGTGGGATAGACTGGACACCTCAGCACTCCTTCCATCAGAGCAAGGAGGTGAGACCATCTCTCCTGAATGTGTTACAGATTTGAAATTTTATTTAGGCCCAGAAAATAGTCAAATGTTTTTAGAAAAATTATGTTTAGGCAACTGCTTCACATTGGGGAAGATAAAAGTTACGATAACTTTCTAAGGAGAAAGCTTTTTCTGAAAAAAGAAATTAAGATTTATGTTGGTGTGAACGATTATTAGGAAAACTAGTAAGGAAATTAGTCACAGTTCACATGAGTGAAGGGGCTGAATAGCATAGGAATCATAATTCATTTATTGGACAAATATTTACTGAGTGCTCACCAAGTGCCATATTTGTTCTAGGTATTGCTACCGCTCTTGATCCCCATCCCCACAGCACAACTTGTTAAAGGGCTAGCTTATTAAGACTATAAAGAAGCGTCCTGCCACGCAGAGCTGCATCATTGTTCTTCTAAAGCAGAGCGTACTGGAGAATGATATATGTGGAGAGGGTGGATTTCATTGATTTACTTTTTTTAATTAGATAGCCATTCAACCCATGAAACCCTGAGAGAATGAGAGAAGATGGTTAGATTTGGTATAATGGAATGAGTTACTGAGCACAGTCCTGAGGTATTTCTTAAAGGGCAGATTGAGATGGGCCATAATACAAGGAAACTCAGGACATCTTTGGAACTCAGAAACAGAGTATGTTCTAGGGAAAGATTTCCAAAATGACAGGGAGTGCTGCTACAGGGGAAGGGAGAACATTTGAATAAACTATCTGGTAATGTGACAATGGACTCTCAATCAGGAGAGTGGGCTTTGAGGATGACCTAGCGCTAGTTCACCAGGAAAAGACAAATTTCCTTCGACCACCCTGGGAAGACATTCACCTGCTAAAAGACAGCGTGGAACCAACCCTTGTTTATAGAGGGATAGAAAAAGAGTGCCTGGAGTCAATGCAAATGGCTTTCATTTGTATTCAACCAATTCATGCCTCTAACGTATGCCTTCCTGTAGCTAATGGGAAGGGACACAGTTGGAGCTTCCTTCTCTTAATCCGCACATTGGGGGAGCTTCAATTATTTATATAGTAATCAATTCTGAACAGAGAACAACTCCACTTAAATGAACAGGGTGTAAAGTGGGCTTCATGGCAACAAGTCACAGTGGCCACTTTAATAGAGACAATTTTGGGTTCTCCACCTCCATCTCCAGAAAGAAGAATGATACTACATAATTAATTGGCATGTCTCTTATCTGAAATCTTCCTTCCTTTCTGTGTGAGCCCTTATATGAATCCCAGACTTGTCCCTGACTTGGGAGGTAACTTTCTGAGCTAATCCTTTTGCCCACCCTGAAGCTTTCCTTCCTCTCTTTGCTTTTGCAGCCCAATCATACTCTTCACTTCATGTTATATATTTAACTATTTGGTGGCGGTAGCGGGGCAGTCATTGCTTCAACCTGTTTATAATTTTTTCATCCTAAATCTGTCAACAAATGTATAGTCATGCCTTACAAGTTGGTGTCACCTAGACAAATGTGATATACATTCCATTTTTTAGCAACATAGAAAGATTTAATAGAAATATTCGGAGATGGAAGCAAGAACATAGTTTGTTCTTTGGCACTGAAGATGTTGAAGATGACTTCCTCAATTGGTATCAATTTATTAACCAAAACATTATGGCTAATCAACAAGGAATGAGTCGATCTAACTATAGCATTGTTTTCTACACACTTCTTTGTCTTCTCTCACAGAGTATTACTAGAAATTTTGACAAATCTAGACTTAAACAAATCTATTCCTCTGACTTATATATTTAAACAGCAATGCAACATTTGCTTATTAAGCACCTACCACATATCAGACCCTTTTCAACAACACAAGATTAACAAAAATTATAAGACCTAATGCCATAGTAATGAGATAGGAGTTTGGCAGGATTGATTTTGCAAGGTACAGGTCACAAAGACTTTGCTGATAAAACATGATATGGTAAAGAAGCTGGTCAAAACCCACCAAAATCAAGATGACAACGAAAGTGATCTCTGGTCTTCCTCACTGCTCATTATGTGTTAAGTATAATATCAGCACACTAAAAGATACTGCCACAGCACCATGGTCATGACAGTTTACAAATGCCATGGCAACATCTGGAAGTTAACCTCTATGGTCTGAAAGGTAGAGGAAACTTCGGTTCTGGAAATTACCAGCCCCTTTCCAGGAAAATTCACAAATAATCTACTCCTTGTTTAGCAAGTGGTCAAGAAACAACCATAAAAATAGCCAACCGGGCTGCTTTGACTGCTGAGTAGCTACTCTTTTATTCCTTTACTTTCTTAAGAAACTTGCTTTCACTTCACTCTATAGACTTGCTCTTGAATTCCTTCCACACAAGGTCAAGAACCCACATGGCTTCCAATGCTGAAACCCAATTTTGGGGTTCACTCTGTGACATGAATGCTATCAAAAATGAAAATGTCTCATCTGTCATCACTTGTTTTTAGTGGACCTGTGTGAATGTCAATACTCAGATTATTTTTTTCTTTTTGTTCACAACTTGGGAATTTAGAAATTGATTCTGAAACTTCTAAGAAATTGATACAGAGATTACCAACGTGTACTTTCCAGAATTCTCATTTCCTATTTTTTTGGTTCCCAGAACATTTTATGATTTTCTATTTTCTTGTACGATTCCCATTCCCATTCTCATTTTCCACAAAGTTTTCCAAAGCATAGTGAAGGTTCCATAAATATTTTCTGCATTCTTTCTGTACCTTGCCATATAATTTGCCCAGAACCAGAGATGAGAGTCTTAACACACTGGCATGTGATGTCAGAGCAATACTACAGAAATAGTACTTTTATAGAATGGCACATCACTCCTGAAAAACATGTATTGCAAAGACTTCCTGTTATCCTTTTTATGAATCTCAAATTTCATTAGCTGACTTACAAGATATTCCAGAAATTGGTTTCTTCTTAACTATCCAAATTATTCCTACTTCTTGCCGACTCTCACTTCCCATTTAGTTAAACTGACTTTCATTGTCCATTTCTATTTCTATACTTCTCTTGCTATTTGCCCACAATGAAATGTAGCCAAATCCCTTTTTATCTCTATTTAAATACAAGCCCTTTACTTTAAATCCTTCTCCTTCATGAAGTTATTCCCTGTTATTAACATACCACTTTGATTTATCCCTTCCAATACCAATTAGTCACTAACTAATTTTCTAATTGTTTCATCTATGTAAAGCTTATTTTCTCAGTTACATGGCAAATGCCTCAAAATGTCTTTGTTTTGCCCACTGTGTCTATTAGGGGTTGAGTACATATTCTACTTGGTGCAATAGCTTAATTGATAATATAATCAAGTACCGGATACAAGTCATGAAATATAAAGAAACCTTAAGAAGACAGCTTATCAGGATTCTTGAATGTTTTATACATGACTTCATGTAGATCACACCTTCAGATATTTGGCTGCAGTTGTCGATTTTCACCCAGTATTTTGTATTGCATTTGACAGAGTTATTTTCATAACCCATAATATCCCTTTTCTTTCCAGGAACATGAAAACTCCCCCTGGGACAAATGATGAACCTGTTAATTCTAAAAGTCATATCTAAGCAAGAGGATAAGTTCTATAGGCCCCAATAATTGTCTAAAAATCAATGCATTTTTACAGTTTTTGAAATGCAAACAGGCAAAGATAATAGAAACATTTTTATTGGATATTCAGGATCACAGAGTTTATTGGAAAATACATATATATATATAGTCTGGCATACTATGTTTGCTCAATGAGCTATTAATAGAGAAAAGAAACTGAGCTTCCATGAACCATGTAGATTGGAGTCTGACAGCTACAAACATATCTAGTTAAAATAATTCCAAGTTATCGAAATGTCTCACCATGGTGGGCGTGAGATGACCTTGAATGAAAGCTCCAGGCTGTGCTCTGTGCTCACTGCTGTGTTATAGGTGATGATGGGAGGGGACAGGAAAAAGAAAACTGCCTTGTGCTGGTGGTCAAAAAAGAAATATCACTGAGTATCTTTAGAGATGGAATAATTTGAATTTAAATATTACAAACCCTTAAAGGCAGAAAAGTTCAGTGATAGCGATGCCTGAACAAGAAACTCCCAGAGAGTATCTTAACCTTCAAATGCTTTTCCAATCTAGTCATGTTCTTTGCTAAACTTTCCTTCACAGCCTTGTGTGAATTATTAGAAATTTACATGTCACCTCCTTAGATAAAACAGAGACATTTGTTTTTCCTTGTCAGTTGATGAGCAGAGGATTGATGTTCAAATATTCATGATCTCCTAGTTTCATGATCTCCTTAACAAATTATTTTGGTGTTGCTTTTCTTTCTTTCTTTCTTTCTTTCTTTCTTTCTTTCTTTCTTTCTTTCTTTCTTTCTTTCTTTCTTTCTTTCTTTCTTTCTTTCTTTTCTTTCTTTCTTTCTTTTCTTTCTTTCTTTCCTTCTTTCTTTCTTTCTTTCTTTCTTTCTTTCTTTCTTTTCTTTCTTTCTTTCTTTCTTTCTTTCTTTCTTTCTTTCTTTTCTTTCTTTCTTCTTTCTTTTTTTTTTTGTTGGTTGGTTAGTTGGTTGTTCAAAAACAAAATTCGATTGACCTTTTATGATGAACATGGATGAACTTATTTCAAATCTTATTTTAAAATCTTGTTTCCACTTAACACTGTCAATCCTCTTTCTTTTTCCAATCTCTGCCCCTTTCCAGTACATCTTAAAACATTCTCTCTAAGTAGGTGTTTAATCTTGTCTTCCACCAATGGAAATTTACTGTTTGATTCTTACATTCTTTGTATGTTAGACTCAAAATCAGATGAAGGCTCCAAACAACAAAACTCAGGGGGACAGCCTAACATTCATTGTCATGGCAAATAAGATTTCCTAATGAATTAACATAAAAAAGAAAATAATAGAATGGGGTCACATGGCATAAGATGGAAATTTACACCTTATCTAGAAAGTAGAGATAGGTAAGCATAGACAGGAGGTCCTGAAGCCACCCACACCTAAAGACACAGATTAGATGTAAGGCTGTGTGTGTGTGTGTGTGTGCACGCACGCATGTATGTGTGTATACGTCTGAGATGAGAATAGGGTCAGGAATTTGGGAAAGAAATTAATATATTTCGAATACTTACAAAGTGCCAACTTTCACAGTTAAATACTCAATCTCCATGTTCATAGCTACTAAATCTATCTACCTCTAGAAAGATTACATCTTAGTTGATCTAGTTTAATACGAATACCAGTAAAAAGGTTTTGTCTACATGCCAACTAAGCAGCTCCATTTTTTTTTTCCTTTCTTTACTCCAAGAACAAGTCTTTTGGGCATCAGAGAAACTCAAAACCACTGTGTAAGGTAAGTATTACATTTCCCCCATCACAGATGAGGAAAGGAAAACTCAGAGGTTGATCAATTTTCCCAAGTTGAAAATGGCTAGTGAGTAGTGACGCCAAACATTTAATCTAGTTTCTGTGGGACTAATAAAACACTATTTCAAGTATTATTTTTAACTGTAAAGGCAAGTATTCAAAGAAAATTTTTTAAAAGCAGAAGGAAAAGGAAAACAATCAGGGCAGGAGAACAAAAAAAACCCTCAACCACCAATCTCTATTGAGGAAACAAAAAATGATAAGGCAGAGAGAGGGTATTCGGAAGGAAAGAACAATTGGATGAGAAATTTGTCTTAAAGTCTTGAGAAATACCTATTTCTGATTCCTATAAAAGCATAGTAAAATAGATCAATTTTTTATTTCAACAAAATTCATGCAGATAGCTAATTTTAATAGAAGAATAAGAATATGCTATTTTTCTTAAAAAGAGTAGCCAGGGATCAGTCTTAATGATTTAATTCACTTTGCCATTATAGGAATAGTCTATATTCATACATAGATCTGGTTTGCCTCCATACAGTTTTTTATAAATCACATTTAACTCCAGCAAATTGCTACTATTTTGTATCTTCAGAATGAGTTGGACTCATTTTCACACTTTTCAACTACTTCTTTTAGTATCAGAAATTCACTCCAACAGCCATAAGATATGTTACCTGCATTTTTGCCCATCTGGAGCCCTGCAAGATAAACTTCAGTTTTAGCATTTCAAGTCTTTAAGGAGTTTTAAATGATATTTCAGGGATTTTCTTATTATCCAGGTACAGCCATGAAAAGTACTTTTAATCATAGTCCACAAAGCTCTATGAAGGCTATCATGTTTGAGACATAAAGCTCAAAAATTAGCCTACAAAATGAATTAGACCTACCTGGAGTCCAGAAATCCTCCCTAGGGTTGATGTCAAGCCTTTACTCAGGAAATGTCTAAGCCTTTTGTTGATGTGGGGTGGGGGGAAATCTGAGGGATTCTCCTCCCTAGATTTAATGCCCCCAGATTTAAAATGTAAGTATTAGAAGCTGAGCCCTCGAACATCTCCCTTCATTTCTTGACATCTTTATGACAATGTATGGTGCAGTACCTCACTTTGCTGCAATTACTGAACAGACAGCACTGTAGGCAATGTAAGTTGCTCTTAAGTGCAGCAATCCATTCTGAAGAGATGTACAAACATAAACTCTCAATCGTGGCAGGCTTCTATGAAACCTGAGTATTATCTGTGAATTTTCTCTCTCCTTTTTAATCATTCTGTTAGCTCACCTCTAGAACCCAGTGGCCTAATTTACTAATTAATAACTATTATTACTTAGTAGAATTGAAAACTGAAATTACTGCCTGCCTTAAACATAATAAAAATTGGCAATCCATTCAGAGTTTTTTGAGGGGCTGCTTCATTCATTGCACAGTCCTGGCAGCTGGGTAGATGTCATTGTCTGCTTGCTACATGGGCCTTGTTTCCAGATGGGATGGAAGAGAGGCAGGAGATTGTCTCTCTGACTTGTTCAGACTAGAAAAGGAAACAGAATATAGTACAATCTATACCTGTAGAATCTTAATAGACTATTGTTTCAGCCAATAATTACATCATGTAGAAACATCTCATTGTCTTCTTTATTTGTGCTTGGTCCTCCTAACTCCAGTTTCTTTTTGTACCTTAGCAGGTGATTGCTAAGCTCAAGTGACTCTCCTTTTTTTCAGTTGCTAAGTAAAAAGTCCTTAAAGATAAATCGATGATGTAAGTTTCTTGTCTCTTTATATAATCAAATCAGTTAGTAACCAGGTTAAATCTAGGATAAATTAAGCAGAAATTACTACCATAATCATTTTTTTCTTGTTATAGTTTCCTTTACAGTTGGCCAAGTCAAATCTGCTTAAAGCAACAGAAATGAATTTATCCTTCAAACTGTCCTCCTTTTCCCTACTACCATTCCAATTACAAGTGCCAATATTATTTCTCATTGCCTTAATCTAGGTTATCTTTCGATTGTCATTACAATATGTTTGGATGTTAATAATACATATTTGTTTATTCTAAAGTCTAGTGTGTATCCTATGTCAGGTACCAGCAGAGAAGCTGAGATTACAGACATAAAAATACCCTATTCCTGCTCTTAAAATGCTAATTTTCTAGCATGAAAGTCAAAGTATGAAGCCATATGAGAAGCACTATGAAAAAAATATCCTCAAGATGCAGAAGGGACTCCTAAAGAACAAAATACCCTTAAGGATTGTTTAAATTTTATCAAGCTCTGAAAGGTTATCACTACAATGAGGAAAAATTATTGTCCCTCAAATTATAAAATCTGGTCCAGATTCTCATAAGACCAGTCATGAAGCCAGCTCCCCACACGCAGGCAGCAAGTCATCTTAAGAAAGCATATGTAACAGTTATGAAAAGATGCCTAAATATACACCATGTTTAGTGTGGGTCATTGCTCAGTCAGCTTTAGCAGATAACTGGCAAAAATATCATCATATCCTTAAGGTGGTCTCAATTATTTGCTTCACACATCTGGACTAAAGAATCAGCTTTTTATGGCTGAGTTTGTTGAGAGTATTTTTTTCCCCCACTTCTTAGATGTATAATTGTGTCCTTTAAGCTGAATCTCATTCAAATAATCAATCCATCAGCTATTGAGAGCCCATAATTTATTAGCACCCTGTGATATGGTTTGGCTCTGTGTCCCCACCCAAATCTCATCTCAAATTGTAATCCCCGCATATCAGGGGAGGAACCTAGAGGGAGGTGATTGGATCATGGGGCCAGTTTCCCCAATGCTGTTCTTGTGATCGTGAGTGAGTTCTCATGAGATCTAATGGTTTTATAAGTGGCAGTTTCCACTCCTCTCTCTTGCCTGTCGCCATGTAAGATGTGCCTGCTTCCCCTTCTGCCATGTTTATAAGTTTCCTGAGGCCTCCCCAGCCATGCAGAACTATGAGCCAATTAAACCTCTTTCCTTTATAGATTACCCAGTCTCAAGGATTTTTTATAGCAGTGAGAGAACAGACTAATACACCCTGGGAGGCCATCTATAGTGAATACTGCTGTATTATCTGATCTCACTCTGTTAAGAAGTTCCAGATAGCATACACCAAGAGAACAAGCCTATTCAAAGGAGCCCTTCAAATCTGACCCAGCAAAGTCTTGCTCCGTATTATGTTGACAAAAACACAAACTCCTATGAACAGTTTACAATTTGTTCATCTGTTTTAGTTCAACTATATACTTTCTCTTGGCATTTGTAATTGAATAAACACATAACAAAGCAAGCAGAATACTAAGAAAACAAATGCTCAATCTGGTATTTTCAGCCACAGAACAATAAAAGTTAAAGTCAAGCTTGAAAACCTTCATTTTTCTTTAGGATCACTAACCCAGCAATCACAGACACCACTAGATCCTAGCTACTCCATGTTTTTAAATGTTAACATCACATAATATTAACAATGAAGTCAATGACAAATTAAATTCTAGATCACACTCAGATCTAGGTACTATTCCAGAGTTATGTACTATTTTTTATGTACTTTTGTATTGTGAAATTAAGAAGAGGTAGTTGAATAGAGATGACAAGCCATAGAAATCTCTTCCCCTTTTCAAAGAAGTCTTCCCATTCTCAAAAATGTTAATTCAAAGAAATTATTACAAACTAGGTACTGTATTTAATACACAAGGTACATAATTAAAAACAATAAAGATAGTCTAGATCAGAGCTTGGCAAACTATGGCCTACAGGCAAAATCTGGCCCACAGGCAAAATCTAACCCATAGTCTGTTTTTGTAAATAAAGTTTTATTGGAACACAGTCACACTCATTTACATATTATCTAAGGGACAAAGAGCAGAGTTTGATAGTTAAGACAGAGACAGTGTAACCTGCAAAGCCTAAATTATTTATTCTTTGGCCCTTTATATAAAAAATCTGCTGACCCCTGGTATGGATCAATAATTTCTTATTTGTAATGCCCAAATCTAAAGTTTTTTGAAAAGTATTTGACAGCAAAACCTGAACTGACCTGAAATCCTTTGGCATCAATGGTATAAACTTGTCTGAATTGATATAAGGTTATTTATAGTTTCTATTTATTTATACCACTAGGAAATATTTATATGATTCACTACAGAAATTTTGGTTTCTTTGATTACAGGGAGTTGTCCCAGACCCTACCAAGGTTATTATAATATTTAATATACACAGTACATTCTGTATGCGTCTTTCCAAACTTTAAAATATCCTTAATTCTGAAAAATATCTGGCCTCAAGTGTTTCAGATTAGATTTGGTGGTTCAAAGGTGCAAAAACTCTGGGATAAAATAACATTTTTAAAAAGGTTTCATCTTTGAACATTCTCAGGGGTATGAGGTTCATTAAGTAGGAGTGGAAAGACCATGAATGATAAGTGCCACTCAGTATTAGTGGACTTGCAGATAGAGACACTCAGATGATTTGGATAGTGTGTATTTTGTATTAAGACTTGTGGGCAAAGCACAAAACAGAAAATAGCAATAGCATTAATATTAAAAAGGGAGCTAATAATAGATATCTGCATGCTAAAATATATTTGGAAGACTGCCACTACAATTATATAAAAAAGTAGCATTCTTACTTTCTTACAGTCTTGCAGTGTTTGCTTCTAGTTATTTAAAAGCTGCAGTCCTTTAAGATTAATAATGTATAATAGGAGAAAACAAAGTTTTCACCTACAGAACTCATGGTTCTTGGGAACTGACCTAAGGACAGATTAAAAAGTCTTGTTTTGTAAAACTGAGATTGTCACTTTCTAAGTGTGAATCTCAGACAGGTCTAGAAAGTGTTGCTTTCAAGCAGTCAAAGAGTTAACCTTGATGCCTGTGTTTGTGTGTGTTCTTCTTACCACCCCTAAGACAAAAAGCTTAGCCGGCAGCACAGTGATGGTGCTTTATGGCAGGTAAAAGAAATGGACATAAAAACATAATACATCTGAATAGGTGCACAAAGTAAGCAGCAACCTGAGTCATCAGAAAACAAAGAAGGATAGATTTTTGACACAGAATATTTTGACTCCAGAAAGACTATTTCATAGCACCCATAGAATGTTCAGAGAGACATGGGACAAAGATTGGGGTCATGGAAGCTTGGAGGCGTAGCCTCAATATTTTTAATTCACCATAAAGTAAAAGGTGTACCCCCCAAAAAAAAAGTCAGCATCAAGATTCTTTCCTTTGAATGACCGATATAAATAAGAATAAACCAGCATTAAATGTATATTGCTGGCATTCATAGCTCTCTATGTATGATTCTGGGTGGAACAAAGGGAGATTGGGTTGCTTCAGCATTCATATTGACTTTGGCAAGTGGATCAACCATGCAGTAATTTGGCACTACCAGCAGACATCACACCATTCCACACAGCTTTTAACTTAGTATTGTGTTCATAGTCTTTCCAAAGAATGTCTCCCTTCCTCTTTAGGTCTCAAAATAATTAATGAGAAATGCAGACATATTCGTAAAAATACGAAAGTTCAACTTCTAACAGCACCACAAAGTCAAACTGATAAGTCATACAGAATTGACACGGGCTTCCATATATGGACGCTCACATTTATTTACCCAATTATCAAAGAGGTTGCATGCCACACAGAACGAATAGGCAGACTAATCTGATGAACTGTCTGGTATAGCATACTTTGAAATCTAAGAAGAGACCTTCATGCCAACTCAATGCATCAATATTATATGGAGCCAGCCATTGGCAGTATTTTTTTCTCATCTAGCACTATGTATAAAGTATCTCTTAATGTCATTGTCTTGCAGTGGTGTGCATGAGTGTGTGTACATATTTATGACAACAAAAACCTTATCAATGCTAGGGCTCAGAAATATCTAGTACAGGAGTCAGTAAACTTTTTCCGTAAAGGGCCAGGCCATAAATATTCCAGGCTTTGCAAGTCCTACAGTCTGTAGCAATGACTCAACTTTGCCGTTGTCACAGAAAAGCAGACATAGACAATACATTAATGAATGTGTGTGGCTGCAATTTGCCAATCCCTGATCTAGTGCATAAAGCTCTATTGAGTATGGAATTGAGATCAGATCTGTAACAGAACCTGACCCTCAGCCATCTATGCCTCCAAGGAATTAGTAATTCTAAAATATCAGATTTGATATGATTATGGTAGTAATATATATGCCCTAGATACTTACATAATTGCAAATCAAAAAGGATTGAGAAGACCATGATTCCTTCTATAGGTTTTCCAATAATTTCCTCTGTAGTCCCTTTGAAATGTTGCTTTTCTGTACTCGTAATCCTAGATTTATGATGTCACCATCTGGTATTAACCTCCAGGATTAAAAGTCAGGAAAACACACTGAAAATCTTGGAAATTAAAGTTGAACAATTTTAACAAAAGGATATTAAATTATTTTAAGCATAGATTTAGCAGGACTATAAAGTAATGACAGTCTTCACAACTTAAAATGCAGATATTAACATGTTTAAATGTTTATCAATTTAGACAAATGATAGATAGATATAGATAGATAGATAGATAGATAGATAGATAGATAGATAGATAGATAGAATCAGTATAGATATGCTTATGCAAACATATTTTCTAGTTCTTTTATAAGAGGGCTTAGAATCAGTTACACCTCAGTAACAGATCTTTCTTTAAATAAGTAAAGGAAATTATAAGTCCTTGAAGGGATAGATAAATATAATTCTAGGGCTGACACCTGAGAGTACAAAATGATTGTGGGGCATCTTTTGTTTAAAAAATTGTGAAAGTTCTAAAGAATAATGAGACATGTAAAACTATATAGAAGAAACGAAGTGGCCTTCATTGGCCAAATTCAAGACAATTTAAACAACAAAATAATGATAGTAAGAGATTATCCCCCATAGACTAAAATAATAATCCATGTATAAACATTGATATAAATAAATGGCAGGGGGATATCCTTCATACAGCAGAATTCCAATCCATAGATAAAGAAGAAATTATAGAATTTTAAAACTCACCATAATAATTATTTTGGACAGAAAATATCAATGAATGCCAAAACTGGAAGGTGAAATTATGATGAGAAACAGGGCTTATATATTGTCTATATCTTTCCCAAGACACTTATCAAGTAATATTACAAATGGAAAATAGTAATTTTACAGTACAGAAACCTGGCAGATAATACCATAACAAGTAGTCAAGTTAGTATCACCAGTATGGGGGTTAATTAATATCATGTGCCTACTGATACAATGCACTGAGAAGGATATAGCATCTCATCTGTAAAATTATTGCCGAAAATGCATGACCAAAATCTAATTATGAAGAAATATCAGCAAATTCAAATCAAAGAACATTTTAGAAAATATTAGTCATATGTTCTTCAAAACTGTTAGAGTTATGAAAAACAAAAATTATAAAAGACTGAAGGTATGTTTAAAATCAAAAGAGATTTAAGAAATATGGTAACTTGGATCATAACAAAATTTTGGTTTTCTTTCTTTATTAAGGACAATAGTGGGATAATTGATACACTTCTGTTACATTCTGAGAATTAGATAATAGTATTGTGTTGATGAAAATTTCTTAACTTTGATAAACTGTACTGTTATGTATATACAGAGAATGATAAAACAAGTATGATGGAATGACAATGTTGGGGAATCTCTATGAAGAATATATGGGAATTATTTGAACAATTTTTGTAACTTTTTCAATAAGTCTGAATTTTTTTCAAAACTAAAAGAAAAAGAAAAAGATACGGCCCGAGAGCCAGAGTGCCCATTATTTGACATGTGAATATGAAGTTGACTACTTTGGAAGGATTATGGGCTGAGTTGTGTGCCCTAAGAATTTACATATTGAAGCCCTAGTCTCCAGGATCTCAGAATGGAACTGTAGTGGGAGGCACATTTTTTAAAGGGTAATTAAGTTTAAATGAGGTCATTAGTGTGTACCCTAATTCAATATAATGAGTATCCTTATAAAAAGAGGAAATTTGGCTGAGCCTAGTGGCTCACGCCTGTAATCCCAGCACTTTGGGAGGCCAAGGTGGGTGGATCGCCTGAGGTCAGGAGTTCAAGACCAGCCTGGGCAACATAGGGATACCCCATCTCTACTAAAAATAAAAAAATTAGCCAGGCTTGCTAGTGCACACCTGTAATCCCAGCTACTGAGGAGGCTAAGGCAGAATTGCTTGAACTCGGGAGGTGGAGGTTGCAGTGAGCCGAGATGGTGCTACTGCACTCCAGCCTAGGTGACAGAGCTAGACTCTGTCTCACAAAATAAATTAATTAAATTAAATTAAAAGAGGAAATTTGGACACAGATGGATGCAAAGGGAAGACCATATAAAGACACAGGGAGAAAACAGCCACCTACAAGCCAAGGAGAGAGGCTTGGAAGAAACCAATCCTGCTGACACCTTGATATTGAACTTCTAGCCTCTAGAACTGTAAGAAAAATATGTTTTTATTGTTTAAGCCTCCTAGCATGTGGTACTTTGTTACGGTGTTCTAGCAAACAAGTACAGGAAGTTTACTAACTGTGTGAACCTTTCTGTTTACATTTTCTCCTTTGTATACTAGGGTCATAATTATATACCTTACGGGATTGTTATGAGGATTTAAGAAAATCATACATGCAAAGTATTTAAAACAGCATCAGGCATATACAGTATTTAGAAATCAATGAATTATTATTGCTGCTGCTACTACTACTACTACTACTACTACTATTACATTACTATTCCCAACTAGATTATACTGAGGCAGAAATATGGAAGCATGATATATAGAAGAAGATAACACATAAAATGCCATTATAAATCGATTTACTTTTTGTATTTTTCACCAAGTGCATTATTTATCTTCACAAGAATATAGTGGTATGATACTGAGGAATATTGGTCTTGCTTATTTGCCTGCTCCATCTGAAATAATGATCTTCTATTCAGTGAAAGATTTGTTTAGAAAGTCCTGAATTGGCTTTCTCACTGTGTAGAGAGACATCATTTCTAAGGTAAATGTTTAGTCACATGAGAAGAAAAAGCTCATTAAATATTAAGAATAATTTTAATTTAGGTCAATCAGTGAATGCTTACTATAGACTAGCTACACAGGTGCAAGATAATCTGCATGTACCATCCTAATCCTCAAAAATATCTTTTAAATTATATATTATGTTACTGGCCAATATCAAAAAGCTAATAAAAGACTAAACTGGATTTCTTAGTTTTTAATCCAAATCCCATGATATTTACTACTGTGATCTGTGACATAGCATTATTATTGCATCTAAATTTTTGACTATAAATATGTTTTTTCTTTATTTTTCAAGGGACTTAGAACTATGCAGACATGACTTCTAAAAACTTAAAATAAATGTTTATGCTAACCAAAAGATATAAAACTTTTACATGTCAAATAAACAAAGTCAAAGGCAAGCAATAAACAAGAGAGGAAGGCCCACAAATATGACAACTCAAACTAGAAAGAAAACTGAGTCATCAAAACAAATACGACATTTAGGGGGTGGCAATTTCCAAAGAGGAAATTCAATGGCCAAGAAACATGGAAAAATTTTTATCTGACTATTAAAGAAGAAAGGTAAATTTAAACAAGTTGGTAGACTATCATTTTGTTTTTGTTTTGTTTTGTTTTGTTTGCATTTCTATTAAATTTACAAAAAAAATGAGAAAAGAAAAAAATTTAATGTTTATACACATGTGGTTAAGGAGGCTTTTTCATATGTTGTTGACCAGAGTAAATTTTCCTCAGTATTTTGAAAAGAGTTTTCTAATATAAGTTACAGTACATAAAGCTGTTTATCATGAACTCAATTATGTCACTGCTAGAAATCTCATAGCAAAGTGATATGATTGAGTCCAATATATGCAATATGTTATTTTGTATTTGTTAAATATGTTTCTGAAAACAATACAATAAGGGGAATGGGTTATATGATGTGAGTAAATCAGACTACAAATTGTGTGTAGCATAGTATCTCTGGATGTTAGGAGTATGAATGACTTTTATTTCCCTAGATTTCCTCTGCTTTCATTAATCTATATGTAAACACACATTTGTAATAAAAAACAAGTAAGGACAGATGAACAGAATCACTATTTTTAGCAAGTTATTTTTATTCAAATCTTTTAAAACTTATCTCTTTAGATGGATGAAATATTTGTAAGCAGAAGTGTTCGTGTATTGTGCTAGTAATTATATCATTACAGAATTGAGATATGCAATTTCCCAAAGGAATTCTTCTACAAATTTCTATTAATTGAAAGGCACATATGCTAAGGATAAAGACTATTTCCATAACTATCTTCACAAACTAATGGCCTACCAATGTTTTTTGATCCTGTGTTCGAGAACTTGTTTACAGAATAGCTGTTAGGAGTGAATATCTGAGACTTTCTACATGATGGTTGACATCTGTATCCCTTTCTTTTTATATTTATATTTAGATTGCAGATGTACATTAAGTGGATGTGTTTGAAGTCTTCCTTCCTTCTTTCATTGACACATAATTATTGAGAATCTGTCACTTTTTCAAAGAAAAAAGAATTTAAGCATTTATGTAGTCATATTGTTAGGGTTTGCCAGTCTCACCTGGGTGTTATTTCTGTTTTCTTTGAGTTTTATTTGGGATCTCTGAGATCCCAAATAAAATGGTAGGGTTTTATGTAAGGGTTCATCCATGGTGGTACTCTTCCTTTTTTTTTTTCAACCAAGTCTAAGAATTTTATTTTCACCATACTACAGCTTCAGCAAACAGAAACACCACAGTGTAATGTTAGGTGAATAACATTGAGTGTTAGGAGAATAACATTAGTATGAAACAATTCTACAAATAAGGTTGTTCTCAAGAAGTAAGAATAGTAATGATCATTTTGCTCCCATTGTTTCTCTACATATTGTGAACTAAGTCAGATATGAAGTAGGCTGTTTATTTGAGAGAAGTTACGTAACACAAGTAAGTTTAGATTGAATTCTCTCCATCTCTCTGTCTCAGCACTACATATGAAACTCCTTTGCAAGATTATGTTATGATGTCCCTTTGAAGAGAATTTTTGTGAGATTTCCAGTATATAACAAGTTGAAATTATCTTAAGAAAATCATCTCTTAGTTGCCTTGAGAAGAATATATTTTAGATACTCTTCTCTATCATTTAGTTTAGAATAATGATACATGAATTCTTCCTTCTCTACTATTAATAAATCTTCCATTTGAAACTCTTTGTGGCTGTTCATCTAGGCTTAAGGCTAAAGCATGCTCAACTATCTCCTATCTTGTTTGACTTTGAGCTTTTTCTTTTTCCCTTTTTTTGTTTTCTTTGAGTCTTGGTCTTGCTCTGTTGCCCAGGCCGGAGTGCAGTGATGAGTGGTGTGATTGTAGCTCACTGCATCCTTGAACTCCTTGGCTCAAGCCATCCTCCCACCTCAGCCTCCTGAGTAGCTAGGACTACAGGTACGTGCCACCATGCTAGGCTATTTTTTAAAAAATATTTTTGTGGATACAGGGCCTTGCTATGTTGCCCAGGCTGGTCTTGAATTCCTGGCCTCAAATAATCCTCCCTCCTCAGCCTCCCAAAATGCTGGGAATATAGGCATAAGCTGCTGTGCCTGGCCAACCTTCTCTCATTTTCTTCAGATTCATACATCTAGCAAAAATGTTTGTATACTCTCACCTCTTGTTCTCTCGTCAAAGAGCAGTCATTATTTAAGGTCCTCAGCATTTGGCTGAAGGTACTGTATGACCAAATCAAACTGATATCTTTTAGTTTTTCATATACTTATCTTCCTTCCTGAATTTCAATTTTGTAAGATTCAGCCTAAATGATCTATATCTCTATTTGCCAAATGCCACGTGGAAAGTAATAAAAGAAGTATAAATAGAAGAGAAAACTCTCTTTAACATTTTTGTTTTCCTATAGCTATATTTCCCATTCCTCCCACTTTTCAGTTCTGCCATAGGCCAAATCACTCAGGAACTTCCATTTCCTCATTCTTCTTTGTCATTTCTGAGTCTGAACAAGCCTACAGGGCACATTCACTCTCTTTCCTGCTGATGCTATGGTCTGATGAAAGGACAGAAAAACAAAGTCAGGACACCTAGTCCCAGGAGTGCTAACAACAGCAGAAAAACAGATGTGACTGAAACCAGTGGTGATGATGGCGGTGGAGATGGAGCACATCCCTGAAGAGTATCTAGAAGTTTGTCTCCTCCAGAGAATTGTGCATTCATTCAAAAAATATGCCATGAACTCTCAGGCACTGGGAATAAAGCAATGGGGAAGGTATACTTGCCTATGTGGAGTTTACAGTCTTATGGGAAATTTCTGTTCATACCACACACCTCAGGCTTGCAGAATCAGAAACCGGTGAGCACTAATGGAGGACTTATCTCTTAGAATTGTATATAAATTAATCAGAATGTTGATACATCAATTTGCAAAGGGGAATATTTGTTGCTTGGAAGAAAAGTAATTGTGCCTGGATGATCAACTCATTCCCACGTTGTGATCTGTACATCAAGCTACTTGAAAAGGCCTAGCCATAATCAGAAATATATTTAATTGCTTTAAAGATTGCCAACACATTTACTGACTATAAAAATGATGCCACAACTTAGATTTCTTCCACATAACCAGTCTTTTTCCTCCTTAGAGAACGAAATGTAACCATGGTGGACATGGACTCATAACAAAGGAAGCTAGTTAGGTGAATTGGCAATTAATATGATCAGGCTTAGCTAGACTTTTGTCTTTGGTTCTGTTTATATGCTGGATTACATTTACTGATTTGCGTATGTTGAACCCTTTGAGCTTTTATACATAAGAAGAGTATTCCCAAAGAGCTCGGTGCTCTGGCATCCCATACCAGTCCCTCATCATCATTTTCTGGACCATGACTCTAAGTCATCATTGTCTTCTATCCCTCTATTTCCATTACCTTGGAGAATGCTCTGTGTGCAGTAGGTACACAATTCATACTTCTCACTGACTTCCTGGCCATTCCCACCTGAAGAGAAGCAAATAATTCCAATAAAACCACACAATTATAACTGAAAAACTCTCTGAACTTAGAGTGGTAAATGCCCATTTTGAATGTACTTGCTAAAAATAAGACAAATTAAGCTGGTCAGATTCAGAAAATCTGCCATTTTTTATGACTTTATTGAAGCCTTTTCAGAAGCTTTTCTGTTACATAAATAGAACCAGTTTCCAAAAATAGATATTCATTCAAGAACATGAAAACCCACCCATGAGTTTAACTGCCATTTTATTCTGACCAATAAAATTCCCGGTTCTTGAGTGATTTTTTTTCTTTTTCTCTCCTGAATTACAGAACGATATTCCAAAAACCAGAATCCTTTGATTCTTACAATAAGAAGAAATAGTCTCCTAGGGAAAGATGCATGGCTTATTTCAGCCCTATATAATCATTCTCATTCCTCAAAGATTCATTGAACAAACATTGTTGTCACTGTTTATACAACAAAACATTCTTTCATGAACTTTCAAATAAATAAATAAGTTGTAAGATTTCTGCACACTTATCGTCAACCTGGCAAGTCCTCAAATAGTTAAGTTGAACAGTTTACTTAGAAAGGCTGACAAATTTGCTTCACTTCAAAATATCATTAACACCAATAACACATTTGCCCAAGCCTATTGCTAAGTTGTAAAAAAAGATTGCTACAGATTAAGACCCTTGATATAATGCTATAAGCTCCTAACAATGGTATCTTTCATAGTGAAGAGCAACTGCAGACACAAATTGCCCTCTTTCCTGCATCTTTTTCACAAAAATCAATATTAAAGTAGTACCTGCCTTAACTCTCCCATACACTATATGAGAAAAAACCACAGCCGTGCTTAGGACAGTTTAGGTCAATAAAGAATCAATACTGTGGTTGAATCTGTAGAAAGATAAAAGACTTAGAACTCTCTACACAGGGACCCATTGTTTTCTCTCTATTCTGTAAAGCAGCAGAAGAATGTCACTTGTCTCTGCTTGGGAGGTGTTGGGGTTGAGGGCAGTTTTTTCTTCTCTTTAAGGTTGATGTGCATTAAGTGTTGGTGAAAAGTAAAGGGGCATCATACAGAAGTGGGGGTGGGAGAAGATTGCAGACACTTTTGCTTCTTTTAGATGTTTTGGCTCTTTTCTGAACAGTCTTCACAGAAGAGGGAGATGGGTAGAGGGGAGCCTTTTACAGGAATTCAGCCTTGGTAAACATGAGGTCAGGTGATACCAAGAGGCAGATGGTCTAGATTAAAACCTGAGCTATGGTGTGTAGTCTTGTGAAAGTTACCTTACTTTTTTAAAGCATCAGTTTTCTCATTTACAATAAAATAAAATATATAAATACCAGCTAAATTATAGAATTTGTAATAGATCTTTTGTGGGCTCACCAATGTCCCAGCACATGTGTCTCTGAAATGCTCAGCTCTCTTACAGTCAGACAAGGCCCTATGACTAGTTCTGGCCAATGAACTGTGAGAAGAAGTGACACATTTCACTTCCAGGTTGAGGCAAGTCTCTTTCCCTGACATGGCAAACTTGGAGGGAGCCTCCTGTTGAGAAAGTCATGAGTTCAAAGCCACCTGTGTCTCTGAGTCATCACATAGAGAACAGATGTCTTGGAGAGTCACCCAGATCTATCTGTGTATGATAAGCAAGTAAATACCTATTGCATTATGTCATTGATTTGGGGGTCATTGTCTGCTGTTTCTACCACATCATGACCTAGCATATCCTATTCATTAGTTAAGAGGAACAGTTTAGAAGTATATTCTTATAATGCTGGACACA
The DNA here is from genome assembly GCF_000951045.1 of Mandrillus leucophaeus. Taxonomy (NCBI): domain Eukaryota; kingdom Metazoa; phylum Chordata; class Mammalia; order Primates; family Cercopithecidae; genus Mandrillus; species Mandrillus leucophaeus. Next base: position 1,814,772 of record NW_012105886.1, read on the forward strand.
TTTAATGCTAGCACTCAATTAATGTTTTAATTTTTTTAATCTGCATCTCAAGCCAAGGGAGCAGTTTGAACAAAACGGTGGAATGAAATAATACAGTGCATTCAGGAATTCTGTAAGTAGAGGAATTCTCAGAAAAAAAGATAGCACATATTAGAAATGGAAATCATCTTTTAAAACATCCAAGTTAGTATTCCAAAAAGGATGTTGTATAGAACGTCAGTCATGTAATGTGCAGAAAGAGTGCTTTTTGCCTTAAGAAATTCAGAAAATGCTGCTTACTTAATTTCGTACTTGGATGTTCTTAATGCACATTAAATTACTAAAAGCTCTAAGAAGTACTGTAACAGAGAAATCTAATAATTTTTTTTTGTGTATTCCAGGACTTTTTAAGTTTATTTGACCACAGAATGGTTTTTCCATGTAACACCAATTATCTTTTTACAGAACACATTGTTATTGCCCTCAGAGCACTTCTTAGATTGTTAGTAAATTGTTTAGCTACACTTAGCACTAATATTAAATTATGCATTTAATAGGTTCAGCTATGGTATTAGTCCATTCTCACACTGCTAATAAAGAACTACCCGAGACTGGGTAGCTTATTAAGGAAAGAGGTTTAATTGACTCACAGTTCAGCATGGCTGGGGAAGCCTCAGGAAACTTACAATCATGGCAGAAAGGGAAGTAAACACGTCCTTCTTCATATGGTGGCAGCAAGGAGGAGTGCAGAGAGAAAGTGGATATGTGTAAATTCTCTTATAAAACCATCAGATCTCATGAGAACTCACTCACTATCATGAAAACAACATGGAGGTAACCACCCCCACAATTCAATTACCTTATACTGGGGCCCTCCCATGGCATGTGGGGATTATGGGAGCTACAATTCAAGATGAGATTTGGGTGGGGATACAGAGCCAAATCATATCAATCTGCCCCTGTGTCCCTGTCCCCTCCCAAATCTCATGTCCTCACATTTCAAAACACATTCATGCCTTCCCAACAGTCTCCCACACTCTTAACTCATTCCAGCATTAATTCAAAAGTCCAAGTCCAAAGTCTCATCTGAGACAAGGTAAGTCTCTTCTAACATCAAAAGCAAGTTAGTTACTTCCTAGACACACCAGAGGTACAAGTATTTAGTAAATAAACCTGCTCCAAATGGGAGAAATTGGCCAAAACAAAGGGGCCACAGGCACCATTCAAGTTCAAAATCCAATGGGGCTGTCGTTAAACTTTAAAGTTCCAAAATGGTTTCCTTTGACTCCGTGTCTCACATCCAGGGCAGGATTATGCAAAAGGTGGATTCCCATGGCCTTGAGCAGCTCCACCCCTAAGGCTTTGAAGGGTATAACCCCCCTCCAGGCTGCATTCATAGGTAGGTATTGAAAAGTCACCTTTTCCAGATACATGGTGCAAGCTCTCCATGGATCTACCATCCTGGAGTCTGGAAGAAAATGCCCCTCTTCTCATAGCTCCACTAGGCAGTGCCCCAGTGGAGACTCAGTGTGGGGTCTCCAATCCGATATTTCCCCTCTGCACTGCCCTAACAGAGATTCTCAGTGAGGGCTCTACCCTGCAGCAAACTTCTGCCTGGACACCCAGGCATTTTCATATGTCCTCTGAAATCTAGGCAGAAGTTCTCCAGCCTAAATTCTTGTTTTCTGTGCACCTGCAGGACCAACACCCCACGGACACTGCCAAGGCTTGGGGCTTGCAGCCTCAGAAGCAATGACCTGAGCTGTAACTTGGCCCTTTTTAGTCATGGCCAGAGCAGCTGGAACATAGTCTGAAGGTTGCACACAACAGGGGTCCCTGGACCTGGTCCAGGAAACCATTTTTCCCTCTTGGCCTGTGGTGGGAGGGGCTGCTATGAAAGTCTCTGACATGCCCTGAAGACATTTTCCCCAATGTCTTGGTGATTAACATTTGCCTCCTCATTACTTATGCAAATTTCTGCAGCTGGTTTGAATTTCTCCTCTCAAAATGGGTTTTTCTTTTCTACTGCATCGTCAGGCTGCAAAATTTTCCTAACTTTTACGCTCTGTTTCCTCTTGAATGCTTTGACACTTAGAAATTTCTTCTACCAGATACTCTGAATTATCTCTCTCAAGTTCAAAGTTCCACACATCTCTAGGGCAGGAGCAAAATGATACTAGTCTCTTTGCTAAAACATAACAAGAATCACCTTTACTCTAGTTCTCAAAAATTCCTCATCTCCATCTGAGACCAACTCATCCTGGACTCATTGTCCATGTCACTATCAACATTTGATCAAAGCCATTCAACAAGTCTGTAGGAAGTTCCAAACTTTTCCACATTTTTCTGTCTTCTTCTGAGCCCTCCAGATCATTCCTCTGCCTGTTACCCGGTTCCAAAATCACTTCCACATTTTTGGGTATCTTTATAGCAACACCCCACTTTCTGTATCAATTTACTGTATTAGTCTGTTCTCACACTGCTAATAAAGAACTGCTTGAGACTGGGTAATTTATAAAGGAAAGAGATTTAATTGACTCACAGGTCAGCATGGCTGGGGAGGCCTTAAGAAACTTACAGTCATATCAGAAGGGGGAAGCAAACCCATCCTTCCTCACATGGCAGCTGCAAGGAGAAGTGCAGAGCAAAGTTGGGGAAGCCCCTTATAAAACCATCAGATCTCATGAGAACTCACTCACTATCATGAGAACAGCATGGAGGTAAGTGTCTCATGTTTTCATTACCTCCCATCGAGTCCCACCCATGACATGTGGGGATTACAGGAACTACAATTCAAGATGAGATTTGGGTGAGGACACAGCCAAACCATATCAGCTATACATGATAAGAAACCTATATGACAGTGCTTTTAATAAAACAAATAATAGCTGCATTTATAGCCTTACTGTGTAAGGTATTGTCTTAAGCTAAATATTTACTCACTTAACCCTAGTGACATCCTCTCTTTTGTAATAAGAGATCTGAAGGTTGAAGAGATCCACGGTTGATGTAATGACCCTAAGCTTTAGGTTTCTGCAGTCCTATTACTTTTTCCCTCACATTCAGTTGTAGATGGCTGGCTGGGATGACTCCAGCCACCAGGAAGAAGAAAGACATACATAATGAATATGTCCCTGCAGCACTTGCCTCCCTTTTCCTTAAAACCCATCTTAAATTATCTATTTATAACTCTTGGTCAGAATTTGGTCATGTGGTCACATGTAATTGCAAAGGTATCTGAGAAATGTAGATTTGTATTTTTGTTATTTTATTTCACTTGAGCTTATGGTCACCCGAAACCAAGTGAGTGATCTAAGAAAGGAAAATAGAATGTGTATTGGGTAGGCAACAAGAAGTTTCTGCCACATTCCTGGTACATAATCTCTTTATTATTTCCACTTTTAGGTAGTGTCAATACTACGCCTCTAACTTACACATGTATGAGTAGAAATGCAGATATGATGGAAATTTAGAAACAAAATGTTGAGTACAATTAAAATTTTTTTAAAAGAATAATTACCCAACTGAGCCCAAGAAAACTCAAAGTATTTCTCATCTTATTCAGACCTATCCCACAGGGGAGGTCAAACTCTGTGCAATGTAGAATGATGTAACTCTAGGGGTGATGTTCCAACTGGAATCTTAGTTTCCTCTGCTTTAAAGACAGTACAAGATTCCTACCCTCTCTGAGTGTGGAGTGAGGACATTCAATCAATTAACCCATGTAAAACCCCTGTAACAGAACATGATCTTGCAAGTGTTTAAGAAGGTTAGCTATCTTAGCTCTTCCAAACACTGAAAAAGTGACTGACTTATCTCTATCATAGAATCCAGTTCAAAGATATAATGTAGCTCCCACCTCTGCCACCCACTACTACCCCCACCTCAGGAAATAGCATCCACTATTTCTGTTAAAATGAACAAACAAACAAACAAACAAAAACTGTACTTAACCCAGATACATGATCTCACTGATGTACTGATCCAGAGCAACCAGTATGGCTATTAGGGTGGGACTTAGGAGTCAGGTACAGGTTCTTTTCTCTTTGCTGGTAAGTGAAGGGGACCCCCAATGCACCTCTATCCCCACAAGATACCCATGACCTTTATCTGAATCATCAGACTCAGACCTATGGAATTTCTGATTAGACCGTGTTTCCTTTTTGCTTTCTGCCCTAGAGGCAAATTTCCGGAGCAACATGTACATCCCAAGTATGTGGCATGCTTTCACTCTTTGATGTGGAAACCTTAAGGCACATCTTCAGATGTTTATACATTTTCTCCGCCAAGGTTAAGAGTTGCAAAAATGTTCCTCACAACTTCTCTCACTCTACAAACTATAAACACTAAGGAATGTCCTTCCCCAATATGTTATTGTTTCAGCATGACTAATCAGAGAAAATTGCAACATATTGCCTAGTTATCTAATTAGACAGAATTACTGATTAATTCTCAACCAAGAGTCCCTGCTCTCATCCCTGCTCATGTCACCTCTCCTTGCTCTTACCTTCTCCAATTTCTGGAGAAGTTGAGCTAATAGACACCAAGGAGAAGAGAGCAGGTGCCATACATTCTGCATATCATTTTGTTGTCTTATGGGCACTCAGAGCTCAGCCAGAAACAATTATCCCACCTTACCCACTGCCACTATCTCTTCCCTGGACACCTGGGTTCAGGACTACAGCTCTGTTGCTGATGCTGGAACCACAGTGGGGTGAACCCTATCAATATATCAGTGAGCTGGGTTATGTGCAGAACATCCACATCATCCAAGCCAGGAAACATTTTTCTGGGGCAAATGGCAAGCAGGCAGGAAACTGGGATGAAAGTGTAAAGAAGGACTGCCCTGGGCAAAGCAAGAATGAAGGTTACCCTAGCTATGCACCACAGTAGCTTAGAGGCTGACCACAAATGGGTGCAGTACACGGGCTTTGGCTTTGGACACACTTGGGTTTGTGTCTGGGTTGTCCTGCTTTCTCATCAGGCAGGCTTTGGCAACTTGCCTCCTTTTCCTCTCCAAGTTCTGGTTTTCTCATCTTGAAAATGGGTATGACATTATTAACCTTAGGGGTTTCTGTGAACCTTCAATTAGGCAGTATAAATAGAGGGCTTACTACAGTGACAGGAAACAGTAGCCGTTAACCATATATCCCCTGTGTGAGGACTGCTAAGCTGACACATTGAGTTTGGGCTCCAAATGGGAAAGGAAAAAATTGAAAGAAGAAAATTACATTCATGTTTATGTATTCCAGTCTTACTTCTTATGAACCCCTCATCCTGAGAACAAAAGGGAGAGAAAATAAACAATGCATGCACAATATCAGATTCAATATATTCCCGCCCAGTGAAGAGGAGGTTGTTGTATCTGGGGGTGCAGGGCAGCTGCCTCCCCTTTTCCTGAAGTCCCATTCTGATCTTTCCAGGGCTTCTCCTCCTTTTGCGTTCCAAATCATCATCAGTCAGGCTCCTTCTCTGGCTTACTGCTCTGCAAATTTATTACCCTGCCAGCCGCCCCAACGCAGTACTTGCCCCAACTCCATCAACTGCTCTGGGACAGGCTAAACATCAAAGTCCATTATTTAGATTTTTCCTTCATCTCCAACTGATTCCATCCCAAACTCAATTTCCTCTTTCCTCTTTTTCAATTAACTACAGTTGCCCAGAGCTGGGGCGATAGGGGGAGATACTAGGGGCATACATCTGTCATCATTTATCTGGTAGTGTATGGGGGTATGCTGGAATTCAGATCTCTAATATAGCCTGTTGGACTCAAATAATTCTAGACATATTTGATTTTTGTAAAAGGCAGAAACAACACACAACGAGCCTTTACATCGACCACCCAAGGGGGCACTTAGAGAGAATTTCCAATCTATTCATGATCTGTTATTCCCAGCCTCAAAAGTTTCCATGTTATAGCAGAATACCCAGGGACTCCATATGTTATGGGAACACAGCAGAACCAAAATGAGCTGAAAGAAGAATGCGTTAGATTCAAACATGGGATGAAACAGTACCCAAGGAGGCCCTGTTTCATTGTCTCTACCTGGGACCCTGGGACAACACAGCCATCTCAGCCCCATTCAAGTGTGACATTTCTTTTGAATATGACAGTGGCGGCGACCTTGTCATTAACTGATGCTATGAGCAACATTTCAGCTTTCATAATTCAGTTAATTTTCAAGCCACTGGTTACTGAACCCCCAGTATAATTTTCATATAATTAAACCACGTACACACACACACACACACACACACACATTCTCACCCACACAAAACATCCACAAAAGTGACAAACAGCAGAGAAAAACAAAACTGAAAATCCAGAAAAACCAGAAGCAAGATTCCAATCTATCTTCTTGGTTTCCTTTTATCATAGGTGTATGCATGTGGAAGGGAAATGCGCAAAAGTCAGCTGGCCTTGGAGAGGGTGGGGAGGGGAAAGAGTTCATTTTTCTATTCCCATTAGCATTAGTATGCAAGGACAAAGTGCAGCTGGGCATTTTCTCTTCACTAATTACATATTACACCTACGTGAAAAAAATTTGGTAAAGGAATTACACATTTTCGATTTAGATATTAGTTCCACAATTTTATGGAAAAGTCTTACAAAGGGCATACAGGTTATGTCTTCATTATAGTAAGAATTTTGCTGAGAGCTTAAAACTCCGACAAAAATTTAAGTATTTGGGTAATTAAAATCCATAAAATGATTTTTCAGGAAAACAACTGATTGTTTCATTTGTAATAGCAGAGGTTCAAATTAATACTAAAAATATCAGTTTATCAGAAAATGTATGTGGTCATTTTTATGTATATAGATCACACAAAATCTGCTGAATATTTGTCTTCATATTGTACTCTCTTGACTTTTTAATAACATTTGCATGAAGAATGATCCAAACTTTGGAAAATGTAGTTTCTTTCCTAAGCAGGTATTATCTTTTCTCTGTGTTATCTTATATTTCTCAAAGTGACTTGTCACATCGATATGTGCCCTTCTCTTTCTTGACCTTGTTGAAGTAGCATCACAATTTTTGAATATTATGTCTACTGCTAAGACAGATTCAAATTAATATTAGCCTTATGCTGATACTACGTTTCTTGGGAAAAATACATATGAAACTTCGGGGTTTGAGAGGATGAAAATATTAACCAGATTGTACATCTCTTGAAATCAGTTTTATTTCCTCTCTCTGCTCCTCCTTCTCCTCATTCTTTAATTCTCCACTCTCTCCCTATTAATCTCGTGTCTCCATAACCTCATCCGCCCTTTATAATTCCCTAGTAACACTCAGGGAGGAGAGAACAAATGGCAAATAGTAAATATTCAAAGAAATGTTATTCTAAAACCTTGTGGTCTCACCTCTCTGATATGTAAATAATTTCAACAGAATCTGGCCAGGATTTTCCTAATGAGTCTGCTAAAATTCCACCACTTACCAAGAGCTCTTTTTAGTGGTGAATAGCAATCACATAGGCCTTAGTTTTACACTCTGCTTATATTTGTGGTGGTCAAACACATAATATGGCAGGAGAGCATAGGTAGCCCAAACTTGAAATAATCTAAAACAGTATGAGTAGGGAAAAATTATTTAATCCATAAATGACTTTCACACTGACTTGATAACATTATTTAGTTTTGTCCATGAAATTTCAGGTGATTATTTTTCTTTTTTCCAAAAATGCTTATTTTCTCACCTTTTAAATGGTATGCAAAGTGGGTGTTTTCTTCCTCCACTTTTACCTTTAATTTTATTTTATTTTAAACTTGAAGAACACATTGTACACCTACTAGATTTTGGGATACTGAGACTAAAGCTGAGAAAAGTGACAATCTCTTAGAAGAAAGACCTGAAGGAATCATTAGATACAGTTCCCAAGTCCATCCACCTCTCAGCCTGTCCTTTTTACTCTTGTTACTGTTGCTATATATTGCTTTGCAATGACTTGAGGCATCAGAACAATAACCCTGCGAAAATCATGCAAAGGACTGAACAAAAGAAAGCCTCTTGTCTCACAGATACTCTGGGATCTGATTGTTCCCTGCAGTCCAGGTTGCTCCCTAATGGGCATTCTCATATCAATTCTCCTGAGAGATGAGCCTACCCTCTAATGGATCTCAATGTCAGGATGACTTGTGTGATACACATCTTATATCCTCAGCTCCTGATTTCTTCACATTAGTCTTCGTTAGAGCCAGCTTCTGGGTAAGATAATGCTCTCCTCCTCTTGCATTCCCACCCCTTCCTGATTTTAGTAGATGACTATCGGATGCCACCCAATCTTTGCTTCGCCAAGCTCTGCACATTTAGTTATTTTAATCTTTCCTCATAAATCAGTCTGTCCAGCTCCTTAATTATTCTTGACAGATGATTTGCCCAATAGTTTACCATCAAAATGTGAGATTGTTGTCTTGAAAGTATATCAATGTAAGTTATTTTTAAAAAATCATTATTAGTACTGAGTCCTTGGAAACAGAAAGGAAGTGAGAGAGCCCCAATATATTCCTAACGAGAGCTAGGGCAAGAATTCCAGAGCCTTCTTAAATGAAAATGCACAAATCATTTCCTTGTTACCAAGAACTTGAGCTTTCAGTCAACACAGAGGAAAGTATCTTCCCTACTTCATCCTAAAAGAGGATGGCCAACCATTGAGTGTTTCATGTAGTAGTTAAACCAAGAAACTTTTCTTAAAAACTTTTACTGCAACTCTGTCAAAGAATGAACAAGTTCCGGTAATAAAAGCCAGCTACAATTCCAGGGAGAGAAAAGGAACAGCGGCATTTGCCTCACCTTCATGTTTTGGCAGAGTACTTATGAAGGAGGTGGAGGCAAGCAGTAAAAGAACACTGTATTTTCTGTTCAGCATTGCGTATAAACTTCCCAACACAGCCTAAGAATTTTCAAAAGCTTTCTGATCTTTTTACAGCCTGACATCATATTCCTCTACAGTGACATCATAGTTTTTAAGGATAGGAATCCAATGGCACTAGTATCTTAAAATGTTCCCAACCCACCAAAATTTGGCATTTGGTACTTTATTTAACAACCTTAAGTTTCCAAAGTTTTCTTTGGGTTTTGAAGACTACAACCCTCCATCCAGATAAGTTGCTATGTGTTTACAAACTGTGAGGCCAACCTTATGAATAGCACCTTATAAAAGAGGTCTGGCTGGTAGGGTGCTTTGACTGGAGGGCGGTTAGACGGAGAGTAGAAAAGAGACAAAACAGTCTGGGTTCAAGCAGGAATGCTTTCTTTTTTTCCTTTTTGGCCAGGTTCTGCAATTTGCACCTCCTTTCCCATTGCCTTCAGGTCTGGTCTGACCAATAATTTTCATCACAAGACCAAAAAAGAAAAAAATTCCAACTTTCTTCATGAGACAGCAGGAGTTCCTGCTACTGGGCTAACTCTCCTTTATTTCTAAAGTATGAACAGGCAAATGGAGATCCTTTGTTTCAGGTTTTCAAGTAGGCCAAGTAGAGACCACCATCCAAAACCTTTCTTCACAAGAGAGAGGAGCACGCCTAGATGTTGGGACTGGAAAGCTGAGATCTTTCTCACTCATGGGCCTGCTACAGCAGCCTCTCAAATTGCCTGTAGTAAACAACCCATTCATTGTTTTTGTGATTGAATCACTATGTGTCTTACTGAGCAGGACTTGTGTGCAGCTTTACTATGTGCAAGAACCCTACACAAGATTGATATCTCAACTGCTCTATTTCTTCTTCGTGGGGATAAAGGCATGGCTCATGCACTCGAATGTTGTGGCAATGTCATTGCTGTAAGTTTCTATCAATTTACTTTTAACTTCTACACTTACCATTTCTTGGGACAGTTCTAAGTAGTTTCAAACTGGCACCGGGCCACTGTGCGCTGAGTAACACTGTACTAGAACAGGAGTTGGCAAACTATGCAGTAGGCAAAATCCCATCTGACACCTGTTTTAGTAAATAAAATTTGATGGGGACACTTATGAATTGTCCTTGGCTGCTTCCATGCTATCACAGCAGTTGAGTAGTTGGCCTATACGCCTGAAATATTTATTATCTGGCCCTTTAAGAACTAGTTTGTGAACCTCTGTTGAACTAGAGCCTTCTAAGTAACAAAAAAAGTGAAATAACGTTCAGCAAAGCTTATTCCACTCACCACCCTCACACTATTTCCTCCCTTCCAAGGATAGATGAGGTCTGAGACTTCCCACTAGCTACTTGGACTGGACTGGACTACACTATTATTTCCAGAAACAAAGATGGCAAGGCATTTGTTTTGAAATTCAGCACACAGCACACAGGCCTAGGGAGGATTTACACATCAATTATCAAAAAGAAAAACCTTTCTGGGCTATCTCTGTGTGTACGTATGTTTATTGGCGTGTGTGTGTGTGTGTGTGTGTGTGTGTATGTGTGTGTATGCTAGCCCGTGCATACTCACTTGTGTGCATGTGTACAAAACCATTCCAAGGCTGAACCAAATCACGAAAAGCTTGCTGTGACAATAACCAGCTAGAGCTCAATGACCATGTTCATAAAGAAGCCCTTTTGTTAAAGAAAGCCACTCAGGAAGAAGGCGGGAAGGGGAGGGAAAGAGGTGAGCTCTGCCTTTAAGAAGTCTATAGCGCTTCAATCGGAAACAGCTGTGGACAGTTTAATGCTATCGCAGGGCTCATATAGATGTGACATCACGCAGAACTAAAGCTTGGCCAAGGAGTTTTACTGGCAATATACCTTAGACTCTAAGGATTTGGTTACAAATTTGTATGTGGTGTATGTTTTTTGAATGAATCCACAACTGGGAACCAACACCATATCACATGCCCTTTTAGTAACTCAGAGGGCTGTAAACAGGGTGAATTTTTTTAAGCTCAGAATTAAAATCTTTATTAATTTTAAGCTAAAGGGAAATAAATGAATTTGCTATCATCCCAGTTTATTACATGTCTAACAAGAAAGATTTTCACAATCAGACCAGTATCCTGGCCAAGTAGGAGGAACTGGGAGACACTTTATATTCTAATTTCAAACTGCAGGGTATCCCAGGTGTACTGTATAGGATTTCCTGTAATTTACCAGCAAAATAAACAGGCTACAGGAATATGTTTGCCATACTGTACAATCGTATTAATTACCCAGCAGGATAAAGTGATTTCTTTGTGATAGAAAGAGATGTGGATCTACAGGAAAATCATTAAACCAAACCAGGAAAAACAGACACATTTCTATTGTTAAGCAGTTTGGCTTGATTCATGATTGGCGCCTGGGAATATGTTATTGGTAGCATTTGTCTCATACTCACTCAGTTTTCTCCCAAAAAGCAGAATGAACTCTCCAATTGAAACTAGCAAACAAAGCTGAAAGTGCCATGCTGGCCACTCTGAGGGTAGCCAGTGAATACGAGGCACAGTGCCTTCTTTCAAGTAGCAGAATTTTGTTAGAGAATAATTCAGAGATACACTAAATTATAACAAGAATGGGAAGGAATCAGTGCTAAGTGGAAAAGACAATACATGCCAGAAAATTTCAGAGGTGGAGAGAACACAGCAAGCTGAAACGGTAACAGAAGGCTTTATGGGCAGGGCAGAATTTGGACAGGATCTCATAGAAGGAGTGTAATTCGGGCAGGACCAGAGGATGGAAATTCTAAGCAGTGAGGTGCAACGGAACAAGGAGGGATACAGGATGAGGAGCCAGGAACGTGCAACAGGGGTTTGGGTGATAACTTGTGTTTAGATAGGACTCAGTGTGGGTTCATTATAACAACACCAAAAAGAACAGAGCGGGAGGGAACAAAGAAATCAACAGCTGTTGAGCATATACTGTGCACCAGGTGCTTTATGAGCTAACTTAATCATAACTTTTTAAGGTAGGTATTATCATCTTTCCTATTTAGAGATGAGAAAACTGATGTTCACAGAGGTAAATAACTCACTCAAGACCATGAGGCAGGTAAGTGAAAGACTCAGGAATTTATAACCACATCCATTCTCTATCAGCAAGACAAAAGTTAACAAGTGCTGGGGAGGATGTAGAGAACAGGGAATCCTTGTGCATTTTTGGTGAGAATGCAAATGGCAACCAGTATGGAAAATAGTATGGAGATGTCTCAAAAAGTTAAACGTATCACTAACAACCATATGATACAGCAGTCCCACTTCTGGGTGTATATCCAGAGGAAACGAAATCCGTATGTTGAAGAGATGTCTGCAGTCCCATGTTCATTGCAGCATTATTCACAATAGTGAAGACATGGAGTCAGCCAAAACGTCTATTGATAGATGAGTGGATAAAGGAAGTGTAGTGTATACAGGCAATGGAATATCATTCAGCCTTAAAAGAGAAGGAAATTCTACCATTTGTGACAATATGGATGCACTTGGAGGACATTCAGGGACATGAAGTAAGTCAGACATGGAATGACAAATACTACGTGATACCACTTATATGAGGAATCTAAAACAGTCAAACACATAGAAGCAGAAAGTAGAATGGTAACCGTCAGGAGCTAGGGGGAGGCAGGTATTAGTCAAAGGGTACAACGTTTCAGCTATGCAAGATGAGTAAGTCCCAGAGATCTACTATACAGTGCAGTGCCTATAGTTAATGATACTGTACCATATAGTTAAAATTGTGCTAAGAGGGTAAATCTTATTTTAAGTGCTCTTATCGCATGCATACACACTTACACATACAATTCATAATAATAAAAAGTATAGGAGGAAAATTTTGGAGGTGACAAATATGTTTACAGCATCGATCGTAGTGATGGTTTCACAGACATATACTCATCTCCAAGCTCATCAAATTGTATATATTAAATACATAGAAGTTTTTGTATGTTACTTATACCTCAATAAAGTATTTTAAAAACACATGTTTATTCCAGTGTGTATTTTTATCCTATCTTAAAGGCTGACCATCCTATCTTAAAGACTGACCACCCTAACTGCCCGTCAGAAACATGTTATAAAATATAAAAATATAACAAATATTTCATAATTCACCCCCAGGAGGTTCAGATGCGGTATCTTTGGGCAGGGACTTGGACTATTCTCCACAGATGTTTCTGAAGCCTAGGAAGTGTGGACTTCTGCACTTCACCTTGACTTATACTACTTTCCTTCCACCCACAAGAAGCTATTGCATCCATCGTGAAATAATCTGGTTACCGTTACCCAAGTGCCCTCCCCAACCTTTCAAATGTTCTCAATAACCTAAAATTTCTACTGACCACAGACTGAGATGGATCTAAAAAAGGAGTTTCTGGCCTCTGTTGTAGTGTAAAATGATGCCTTAACCCGGGCTTCACAGAAAACAGCCTGGAGCAATATCATATGTCCTTCTGTTTGATTGGAGAGTGAAAGACCAGGTAAGTGGAGTGAGGTAAAAGGGGAGGGGAAGGGAAAGAGAGTGCATCACTGAGTTGGGCTTTGCTGGGCCTCAAAGATGCCAGCTTGCTCTGCAGTGTAGACATTTTTCTAAAAGGAAGTTGGGTAGTGGCTGTGTATCACAATACTTAGTGAAAGGCAGGGGAGCATCTATCTGCTGGCTTTAACCCTTCCATTGATCAAAGGTTCACTCCATGGGACATTAGCTTCCCCACATTTTGAGGTTGTGCATTTACAAGCTCTCGGCAGTCCTGCAGCATGGTATACATCCCCAATAGCAAGAAAGAGGACTGTGGGGGAGGAGGAAGAAGATGCACACAGAACTGTCAATGAAGCAGTAATTGTGTTGACAAAAGCTTTGCAGATAAACTAAGACAATCTGAAGTGGCACATGAAGGTGTCTGACTCATATAACAACATTTTTCTCTGAATTTAATGAAGAAGTTATTTCTAATAAATAGCACATTTGTTATACAGAAAAGATGGTACTAGAAGAATGAGCAATAAAGCATTGAACAAAAGTTTCCAAACGTCAAAATGCACCTTTCCTTACCCTCACAGGTTTTTCACTGGAATATTAGAGCCATGTTTTATCTTAACAAATGCAGGACAGGTAGACATAACAGTCTTTGGTAATTAAATGAGAAACTTTCCCATTCTGCATTATTTAATATCAATTAACATTCTACGGGAAATAAATTGAATGCTTTGTACCATACTGAAGGGAGGAGAAAGATCCAGAATAATGTCAGAATGTGTTTCTCCTCATTCTACCATTTTCCTCTCTTCTCTACTATGTAAGGATGTATACACTGTATAAGCAGAGACTACACATATTACAAAGATAGACTTTTTAGGATGTTCACAGACCAAAAAAAAAGAAAAAAAAAACTTCTTGATTAATTATTCAGAGCATAAACTAATGGTTCTCAAACTGTCACATGCATCAGAATCACCTGAACGGGTTGGTAGAACACAAAGCACAGATGTTCTCAAGAGTTACTGACACTGCTCTACCATAGAACCATACTTTGAGAACCAGTGGCGTAAACTAAACTGAATCTATCATTTTTGACTACTGACTTGGGGATTATAGGAACATGTAGATGTTATTTGATTTTTCTGGGTAATTTAGGTCTGACCCAGCAATCTTTTGACTCAGGATTTTGCCATAAGTATATTAATGCTTTGCTACTCAGGGTATGGTTCAAGGTTCAGTAGAATAAACATTAGCTGAGAATTTGTTATGAACACAAATCCTCAGCCCCACCCCAGAAGTACCACATTAAAATCTGCATTTCGTGCAGATTTTGGGTAAATTGTGTCTACCTTGAGGTTGGGAAAGCACTGTGGGGATCCACTTCCTTGCCTTAGTAAGGTTAAGGCTGATTGCAAGATTGGGGAGATAGTATAGCATTTCTAAGTCATTCCTGAGTTCCAGGAACAGATGTGTGATTTGTAAAGATTGCCTTCACTCTAAAACTGACCTGAGAGCATTCCAAGTGTAGCTGTTTTTGTGTTTCTACAAATAAAATAGCTGTTAGAAATTGTGATTATTTAATAAAAATCCTATCACTGTAACTTCTTGTTTCACGTCTTAAAATCCAGTGGTCTCTGCAACCAAAAAGGTCTGAGTTAAAGGTCAACCCCTATCTCTATCACGTACCTGAAGAGAGAGATACTATTTAAACCAGAGATTGGTAAGCCTTGTCTGTAAAAGGGTAGATAGTCAATATGGTTTTGTAGGCCATAAAGAGTCATACTGCTGAGCTGCAACTCTTCAACCCTGCTGTGGTAGCATGAAAGCAGCCATTGGACACAAACCAATGGGAGTCATTGTTCTAACGCCACTTTTTTTTTTTTTTTTTTTTAAACAAAAGCAGGTAGTCGGTCAGGTTTTGTCCATAGGCCATAATTTGCAGATCTGTATTTTAAACTTCTTAAGCCTCAGTTTCCTTCCCCATAAAATGACCTTCAAAAAAATCTATCCAGAAGGGTAGGTATAAAGACGAACTGAAATAATGCATACAGGAGTGTCTAGCAGAAGAGTTTAATGTTGACAATTTTGTGTTCCTTTACATTTCTCCTAAAATTCAGGTGCAGAAAGGTTAAAATTGATTTACCATTTTGGTTAGAGATATTCCAGTTATTTCTCTCTCCCCGCCCCACTCTCTTTCTCTGCCAGCATATCCCCCCAAGCAGTGGTTTGGAGGTAAGCCTAATAAAAGGGAGAAAAAGACACATAGGAAAATTGAAGAGAAACTGTTGAATTTTTGACTTGCAGCTTTTCTGATCTGTATCTTCTCTGGTTGCTCCAGATCCAAGAGGACTTTCCCCACTTTCATAAGGCGATCAAGTTTAGAGAAATGTAGCAGAGGCTACAGGAAAGTAAATGTTTGCATATATATGAGCAGCTGTGACATACCCCAGGAGATTCAAGCCCTGATGAAGCTGGTGAAAACACAGTGACTGAAGGTGAAAGGAGAAAGGACACAGTAGAAGGCAGGACGGACAAAAGCTCAGAGAAAAGGCAGTGAGTGAAAGAACAGAGAAGGATAAGACAGTAGGAGCAGAGCCAGACGTAACGGCCTTTCTTCCTGTGAAAGAAACTTCCTTTGAGGTCCTGTGCACACATGCCAATTTGACATTTCATCCCGAGAACCTGTGTTTGGGATGACCAATTGGCTTAAAAGTTACTAAAATGTAAAAGCAGAGGTGGATTACCTCCCTCCCCCTCATGCAAAGGCCAGCTCGTCCAGAAGGATCAACAAGTATTTTTCATCCCACTGTGAAGACTTGGCCCTGCAAATGTTCACATAGATGAGCTGAGCTTTGTCCTGCGGCTTCCTCCCACCCCAGAGTGACTCAGCTGCCGCTAAAGAAAAATCTGTGTGTGAAATCATGTTTCCCTAACACTCTATTCTCCTCATATATCCACATTTAACCAAATACGAACCATTATAGATTTAACATTCTGGTTTTGAGCCATCCTGCACCTCATACTCGAGCCACCTTTCTTTTGTGTAGGGTGGGGTGGGGTGGGGGGACGAGTTACATGCTTCTTTTCAAGGTCATAAGGAAATTAAACCGAAGCCCCACCTCCCTTCCCTTTTCATATGCCCTGAACAATTCTAGAGAAATTTTCTAGAGAAAATAGAGCTTAATTTCTTGGAGGTGTTTTGTTGACAAGAAAATGGAAAGCATGTGTCCCTGCTTCGCTTATTGTACTTCCAAGTAATGAAAGTATTTAAGAAGGTACAATTATGATCTTGGCAAGCACCTGGGGCTCTTGGAACTGTTTTTTCACACTGAATAAACACTGCAGATAATCTGTTTACGTTACACTCTTCTGAAAAGCTATCTACAACAAAAGGCCACAACCATTCTTTAGCTTCCTTTTCTTGAAAGGAAAAAAAATATATTGCACTAATAATTTGCTGAAAATGATTTCATTGTCTCCATTTTCACTCTAGCCAGAAACAAGTTTGAGTAAAGGAGTTTATGGATTTCTTTTTTCTGCCACTTTTAACTGAACAGAGCCATCCTTTTTCTTTTTTTCTAGTTATCTGGAATTCCTTTGTTTGTTTGTTTGTTTGTTTGTTTGTTTTAATGATCCTTGGTGACCCAGAATCACTTGCCTGCCCTGAAAAATTAACTATCATCTTTCTTTGAATAATGTACCCCAAATTCATTTCATCCTCTCAACCTAATTGATTTGATGAAATGGCACCCTTAACTATATTCAAACATGACACAGCCCCAGAAAGGAAGATGTCATCCATTTCTTTTTAGGCTAAAACATAAGGAGAAATGGTAACAAGCCCCTGAGTTAGGAAACACTAGCCAGAAAAATGCATGTCTGCTTTGATTTGGTCAAAATCTTTAAATTGTACAGATGCTATGGAGATTTATCTGCCTAATATAGGAGAATGCATCAGAAAATCTGAAAAGATGACACAGGAAGAAAAGAAGCAATGGCATGCTCATGTATTGTGCAATGTTCTGAGATGCAGTGAGTACGTTTCACAAAGGAGAGACAAGCCATACAACATCACATTTGAGGGAGTCTCATTCTTACACAGAGCAATATAGGGCCGATGCCCAGAAATTCAAACAACTGTTTTATTTCTCAGTCCATAACTTTAAAGGGGAGAACACTATTGCCCCCATGTTGCGGGAGTTGAGGGTAGCCTTAATCCTTTCCGGGGTAGAATGAAACTTTTTTTTTTAAATTTGTGATCTCTGTGTTATTGAGATATGAGAAACAATGGATTGAATGGAAGAAAGTCTTGCAGTGTATGTGAAAGTGGTACCCTGTGCTGCTGCTGCTTCTTGGTCACTTTCAGGAAATTTGGAAAGGGCACAAAGGGTATCCGTGCAGGAGAGAAACTTTTGTTCCAAAGGCCACCATGGATTCATCCTCTTGGGCAGTCTTTATCTCAAAGACAATTGAGGAGTAAGCTCTCTTAGCCCCCACTTAGATGTTACTGGCCCCTTGATCAACCATCAGGACCTTAAAACTCTATCTCTGTTACCCTCAGGAAATATGTGGGGGAATTGCAGAATCACGGATTATGTTTCTAGTGTCATCTATCAGTAAAGACAGAAGAATTGAATTCTTCATCATCTAGTCCATCATTTTCAATTTGCAGGTGTGGAGACTGGGCTCTTGAGAGCTGAGGTCACACCGTTAGTTAAAGGTTCAGGTTACCTCATGTGGTATCCCTCTGCTCCACCCAACTGCTTCCTTTATTCAATGCTGGGAGCCATTTAGCTCCTGGGGTCCCTAAACCTCTAACCACTAGGGGGCAAAACTAACCCAACAGTCTCAGTAATTCATCCCAGCGGAGCAGCCCTATTTCCTCCAGCCCCATCCCAGGAAGTCTCTTTTCAGCAATGTTTTGAATTAAGAAGTTGCAATAACATTCTCACAGTCCCTTTCAGCCCTGCGGGTTGGCCTCACCGAAGGCTAAAGGAATTCACAGCAGTCCCCAGAACAGCCTGGGGTCTGTTTCTCCCACAGTTATAAAGAGGGAAACCTATCATGAGAAATGACACAGTCTGGTTGTACCTTCAGTCCAACATTTATTGCATCCCAGACTGTTATCAAAGCAAAGAGAGGCAGAAGAGAGTTTGTATCTGTGTCTCATTCCCTAAGAGATCTATGTGGTGGGGACAGGCTGGTGTTCTTGCCTTTCATAGCAAAGAGAACAAAGGCAATCAAATTTGCTGTCAGAAAAGTTAGGATGAGGAAGTTCTTTTAAAGGAAATGTCCAGGCTGATGATAATTATGTAGCCCTTTGGTAAGTGTCTGATATATATCTACATGTTGAATAATAAATGATGATGATGGACTCTGTTACAAATTGGTCTTCAGGACATCTATGAGTTATAAAGAGAATTTATTAACCCATCCTATAGGTAAGATGTGAGGCAGAGAATAAGTGGCTCCCCCAATACCACCACATTGGCCAAGCCAGCCTTCTAATTGAAATAAAACTGAGGTCACTTAACTACTCTCTTTCAAGGCACAATGATCACAGTAGAAACATACCAAATTTTTCTTATATTTAATATAAGGTACACATGGAATTGGGAAGAATAGCATTTAATTTTTCGGATTCACTGCTGACCCCATATTACCTTCTTGACTGTGTTTGAGGATAAATATTACAGTTTTGTAAACAATGTCACAGCATAGTAGCTTCATATTTGTTTTGGTTTCACAAGATGACATCATGCGATATAGGAGGAGTCTCTGAATTCTCAACTTGGTATAAGAAACATGAATTATGTAAGGCCTATTTTTGGAAAACATTGTTTTAAACTGTATTTGACAGTTTTCACTTGGCATAGGGACTTTCAGAGCAGAGACTCCAGATTGCATTGCAAATTATATTTATTTACTTCGATTAAGACTAATTAGGGGGAGGGAGTGCTCTCTGGTAGGGGAAGAAAGTATTTTAGAAGAGAGGGAATCTCTTCTGAGTATCATGCTGCCCCTTACTTTTCCAACTTCTTCCACTGCTTGGAGAAGATTCTACAAATCAGATTGGCTCTTTCTGCTTTAAAGAAAAATTTAACACACAAACACACACACACACACACACACACACACACAGAAGGAAAACCTGAAATGGAAAGAAAATTTTGCCTCTATTTTTATAGATATAAATAAAGAATACAAGGATGCTTAAACATTCCTCAACTTTCTCTTCTCCTACTACTTGCCTCCAAAACCCAAAAACACCATTGAGGCAAACAGCATACACAAGGACACATGTATCCAGCATGCCACACTAAGGGAGGAGTTAGCCATTTTTCATGGAATACGCTTTTCTTTCATGACAATATTTTTTCTCTGACTCAATAATATAGATGTCACATTGCTAAATCCAAAAGAAAAAATTGCAACAGCTGGAAAGAATCCTAGTCATTGTATGCAAAACAGTGAAGGAAAGCCAAAGGAGGAGTGGGAAAAAAAAAACCCCACTTTGATGGAAAAGAAAAACAGCAAGAAAAGAGAGAGACCTAGAAAGGTGTGTCATGGGACCAACTTTAATTCCACGTCCTCTGCCACATTTAGCTTCTCTTCCATCAACCCGCCATATTTCTTCATGGGCTCAGCCACCAGCACTTTAGAGCCTCCCAGGAGTCCCATGGCCCCTCAAAGGAGTGTACAAGTGGCACAGAGAGTGTGGTAACTTCAAAACATTAAAGGGAAAAAGGAGTCTCCTTCCACGCCATCATCATTTTTAAAAACGGCAATTGATGTCGCCTGAAGCGGAGGCTCGGAAACCCAATTATACCACATTTCATTCAAGTGTCAGAATTGGAATAATCGTGCCCAACAGCGAGGGTCCCTATGTGAAACGACGCTGCCATATTATCTTGTTTTGGCCCAATGTTTTCATAAATTCAGGCTTGGAGCAGAGCCCGGCGCTACTTTCTTTCAAGGTCTTAGCATCCCTCATCCTTTTTCTCAGCTCTTGCTGCTGAGCCCTGTTCTTTCCTCCTGCAGAGTCCCCTCTCACCCTCTCCTCCTCAGCACTGGCTGTCCTGTGGTACCAGTGGCCGCTCTGTTTACTGAAGAACATATGCATCATTGGAACATTTTCCACACCCCTTGGGCCAAATGTTTTCTGTACTTGGCCCTGAGCAGCCTTTTGGATTCTGTGATGAGGAGCCACTAAAAACCATGTGGCGGCCACTAACTCACATATTATAGCCTGTTCTGTATATTACTGCCATTGTTATTACTAGTCGCCTTGCCCTGAGAGTAATGCACACTTCAACGAGCTTTAATTATAATTGCTCTGCTTAGCAAAATGTTTTCCTACCAAAGGCCTCCCTGTCCTCCTTTATGGTCATTAGCAGTTAAACAGGCCATATACTTACCTACCCAGAGGTTCTAGTCAAACAAGAGGACGCTCTTGGAGGCAATAGCCTCCCCAATTCTGTGTGCAGAGAAGCACTAGACTGCCATTTACTTAGACTGTACTTCAGAAGATGGCAGCCACACCTCTGATGACTCATGTGAGGAAAGATGGGGTATGTCTGCATGAAAAGATGACTTGGAAGGAAGAATGTATCTTTATTGATAACGACGGCCATTCCTGAGATCTTGGTAGCACATCTTCTGGTAGATAAAATTTTCTCTCGACTGCCTTCTGAGGGACTTCCCAGATAGCTGCGCGCGCTCTCTCTCTCTCTCTCACTCTCTCTCTCTCTCTCTCTCTCTGTGTGTGTGTGTGTGTGTGTGTGTGTGTGTGTGTGTGTGTCTTCCATGCTCCTCTCTCTCTCTGGCACTTAATGCCTACCCACCAACCCTTGTCTGCTTGTTCTTGGCAGGATATTAAATACCAGTGCAGAACTTGGCCAACTTTCATTCTTGATAAATGATAATTTATCTTCTAGGCACTGTAATGTTGGTTTATATGCCTGTGTGGAGAAATAGGATGCCGAACTCAATCTCTTTCTTTGGAGTTCACTTCCTCCTGTCCCCGGCTCCGATTATTTCTGGTTACACTAGTCCTTTGGACACAGATGCTTGACTACTTACTTTGAATTCACTCAATTCCTGTGCATATCTTGCCTCAGGTAGCCACCCATCTCTTGGCCAGACTCTTTTAGATTTTACACCTCCCAAAACTTTATATACAAGTATTAACTTCTGCTCCTAGCTCAACCTATTTTATTTTGCCCTATAAAAATTTTATAGGATTGGGTGCTATAGGCTGAACATTTGTGTTTTCCCAAAGTTCATATGTTGAAACCTAATCCTCAATATGATGCTATCAGGAGGTGGGACATTTAGAAGGTGATTAGGCCATAAGAAAGGATACATCATAAGTGGGGTTAGTGCCCTTATGAAAGAGACCCCAGGGAGATACCCCATTCCTTCTGCCATGTAAGGACACTGTGAGAAGACTGCTTTCTGAAAACCAGGAAGCCAGTCTTCACCAAACACATCTGCTGGCATCTTGATCTTCTACTTCTCTGCCTTCGGAATTATAGGAAATGAGTAATTATTTATAAGTTACCCAGTCTGTGGCAATTTGTTATAGCAGATTGAATGGGCTAAGACAATGGGTAAAATAATATAAAATTTACTTTGTTTCCCAGATGGAAAAATGAAGCATTTCATCTGCTTCAGATATATTTAAGTACTTCAGACAAATCAATAAGATGTTTTTAAGAACCTGATATATTGCAGACACCTTTTTATTTTTATTTTATTATGTTATTTTTTTGATATAGGGTCTCCCTCTGTTCTCCAGGATGGAGTGCAGCTCTCTGTAACCTCCGCCTCCCAGGCTTAAGCCATCCTCCTGACTCAGCCTCCCAAGTAGCTGTCACTACAGTTTCGAGCCATCATGCCCCACTAATTTTCATTTTTTTTTTTTTTTTTTTTTTGTAGAGATGGGGTTTCTCCATGTTGCCCAGGCTGATCTTGAATTCCTGAGCTCAAATGATCCATGCCCCACCCCCTCCGCCCCAGTCTCCCAAAGTCCTGGGGTTATAGTTAATAAGCCACTGCACTCAGCATATTGTAGATACCTTTATCAAGTAATAGAAATGAAGTTTTCAGCAGAATACAGGGATCAGCAAAGTATGGTCCTTGGGCCACATCCTGTTCACCACCTGTTTTTGTAAATAAAGTTTTATTGGAACACATCCATGTGTGCTTATTTATGTATTGTCTAAAGGAACTTTCCTGCTAAAATGGCAGAATAGAATAGTTGCAACAGAAATTCCATGGCTTAAAAAGCATAACATATTTACTCTCAGTCCCTTTACAGAAACTGTTTGCCAACTCCTGATCTAACAAGTTAGTGCTATTCTCTCCATTTCCAAGCAGATGGTCAGATCATATTTCATGACTGCTTTGACGTTAGAAGTGACCATGTGACCTACCTTGGACTGTAAAGTATGAGCAGAACTGATGTGTGTCTTTTCTACATGAAAATGTTTAAAAGCTTTTGTGTGAGTTACCATATCCTATTTTCTTATGTTTCTGCTGTGCAATTATTTGCTATGCTGTAGCTCTCATCAGCCTACCATGAACTGCAATGAACAGAGCCTCCTTGCCAATTGAAATTGATTGTGAAGCATAAGCAACAACAATAAAAATTGTATGAGTTTTGTTTTTGCCACAGCATGATCTATCCTGTCCTGATATGAGGTAAACATGTAAGCAAGTATTAATTATTTTCAATGAACACAATTAATTGAGAGAGCCTGATTAGGAGAGATTTTGCAAGGAAATATCTAAGCTTGGGTGGGGGTAGAGAGAATAAATAAGAATTTACTAGGTACCAGGTCGACATGGGAATTCCATGGCATGTGGAGAATCATGCTATGTTTGAGGAAAATCAAACTATTTTTATAGATAGAAAACAGGCCGGGGGCGATGGCTCACGCCTGTAATCCCAGCACTTTGGGAGGCCGAGGTGGGCGGATCATGAGGTCAGGAGTTCGAGACCATCTTGGCTAACACGGTGAAACCCCATCTCTACTAAAATTACAAAAAAATTAGCCGGGCGTGGTGGCAGGTCCCAGATACTCAGGAGGCTGAGGCAGGAGAATGGCGTGAACCCGGGAGGCGGAGCTTGCAGTGAGCTGAGATCACGCCACCGCACTCCAGCCTGGCAACAGGCAAGACTCCATCTCAAAAAAAAAAAAAAAAAAAAGAAGGAAAGAAAGAAAATAGATAGAAAACAAAGTGCATGTGGAGAGGTCGAGAGTGATGAGGTCTAAGAGGTGATTAGTGCTTAGCTCATACATCCCTGTTTACCTAAGACAGTTGGTATACTCCTGCTGTCATGGTGTATTATTAATAGTTCTCCTTTTCATTTTCGAAGATATCCTAGTTTAGATGATAAATTATATGGTCACTCTACTTACATGTCATGATTATAAGACTGGCCTTTATTTTATAGGTGATGGGGAATCAGCAGGAAAGAGGCAGGATGCAGCTTAAATAATCCTTTCACAGTCAAGTTTTTCAGAAATGGCTAGGTCATCTCAATATTCTCTGTATCCTTCTTTAGAAATAAGAATCCCCGGCGAGACTCCGTCTCAAAAAAAAAAAAAAAAAAAAAAAGAATCCTCATGCTACCTACCTAAAAGACAATGGGGCCTATGCTCCTTTGTGACTCAGGATAGCCATGTGACAACAATCAGGCCAAGGAGACATGAGAGCATCACATGGAAATTCTGAAAGCTATCTTTACAGGGCATAGAGAGTAAAATTAATTAGATGACAAGTAGAGACCCATAACATAGGTAATGCAAAGCCATATATTTCCTAGAGGGAACTTGAGTCCTTGGTGACTTAATGGAGCCACAACAGCAACCTTAGATTGCCTCCCTCCAATCCTCTCTTATGTGGGAGATAAATGAATTTCTATTTTGTTTAGGAAGTGTTGTTTTGGATGTCCTATCATATGATACTCAACAAATTGCTAGTCTATATAGTTCAGTCCTTCACCAAGAGTCAGTTATTGTCAATACAATGGGAATGTATAAGAGGCAACCACTTTGACCCAGATCCCAATGTCATCCCCTAATCTAACTTTACTAGGGAGTTTCATATTTTGGGAGTTATTAGGTTTTCACAAATAAAACTGATAACACTCATTGTTCTGCTCAGGGCTCTTCTCCATTGATTAGAGGCTGAAGAAGAGGACACTCTTCTGAGTCAGCAAGCTCTCCTTACAAATGTAGCTCTTGCATTTGGTTTTGTGCATTTTAAATAATTCAACTCAAAAAAAAAAAACTATTATATTTTAAAGTGCTCTTGGTGGGCTATGGAGTGTGAATAATATTTAATGGGATGGGGGGTAGGTATGGAATACAGAGAAAGGAAAGGGAGGGAAGGGAAAGCAAAGACATTTACTTCTGAAAAAACAACAGCATTTTAAACTAAATGGTTATCAAACATAAAGAGCTGTCCTATGGAGAGTTTCTCATTCCCATCTATGCTACTGTAATTACTCTGTAAAAAGAGCAAAAGCATAGTGTTTCCTTCATGCAAGAGTCTTGATCAGAAAAAAATATATATATATATGATTTAATATATACATACTAAAGCAGCCAAAAGAATAACCTAATGCAGGCAAGCAGTAAATGTAAAGAAACAAAAGTGGATCTAGCCAGATTATATATTAAATAAAAGGCAATGAATAAGCACTGAGTGAAATTTTATATGTGCACATTACACCAAACCAGTCAAAGATTCTGACCCCTGGCACTACAGAAATGATGCAGCCATCTTCTTCATTCTGATGCTTTCAATAAAATCATTCCCAAGAGGGCTAGGGAAAAAACTCTCTTTCTAAATAAAATCTGAAACCGTTGGTATTATAAAAAAGCATACTAATAATTGGATAGTGTTCAGAAATCACTTTCATAAAGCCTCCCTTTTCACTTCTATCCTTGGGTTTTAATATTACCCAGAGAGTCCATCAGATCACTCCGGTTTTGCTGGAGATAGAACATTGTAGCATTGATTGGCGGCCTTGTGAGGTGCAGGTCAACAACATGCATATCAACAGAGATAACTTGATGGATAATGCACTCTGAGTTTCTAAACACAGCCCACTCACAGTGAATATGACGCTCAACAGCCTCTAATGCAAATAAAGGAATACAGCTGGTGCCTGGACCCTTGGACAAGGAGAAAAAATGGGTTCTGAGATTAGGTGCCTTCAGCTAAAGTCACACAGAGAGCCATACATTGTGGGCTATATGTGGAAGAACTGACAGAAAGGTGTTGTGATGGTGAAGTAGGAGGTTCTGGAAGTTGAGGTCTTGTGAATGCCAATAAAACTACATGGGAATGTGAGATAGGCCCAGGATGTTAAGAGCATCCAGGATGGAATGGAAGTTTGCAGTCACAACAATTAGTACCAGCTGACAAGGTCTTTTAGAAACATGTCAGCAGAAGAGTCCACATATGATATCTCTTTAACACCTTTCCAAAGTTGGGAGAAGAGTGGGAGATGGAGGAGAAATGCTGAGGGGCCTGATCATTAAGCTGCAGGTCTGGAGGAACAGTGGGATCAGCTGCCTGCTGAGCTTGGTCAGAGGGCTGTGGCTGATCTGATGCAGCCAGAGCAGGGGCTGCAGGAACAGGGGCGGCAGGTATAGGAGACTGTAAAATAACAGGAAACTGCCATGCTTCAGGATTCCTATATTCCGTTGCCTGAGAAATGGCCCTCATAAGAGGGGTGTCATTCTCAGGAATGTATGTAACCTGTTGCTTATGGGTAGTAGCAGCAGTTGTGACCAGACCAGAAGCAAAAAGGAAATTGGAGTTTTGAATAGAGAAGAAGTTGAGAGCCTTTAAGCCAGGCTGACACGCAGTTGCCTGCTGTGCAGGTCTTTCAGGGGCCTGAACTCCAGGCTGCTGCACTGACTCCAGGGCCTGAGTTTCAGGCTGGTGCACTGACTGCAAGTCAGGCTTCTCCGAAGCCTGATGCATAGAAAGAAAGGCAGAAATGAGTGCAGAGGTGGCGTTGAGGGCCTCATTACCGGGCGGAACAGGGATAGGGTTGAGAGCCTCATCGCCGGGCTGAACAGGCAGATGGTTGAGAGCCCTAGAGCAGGGCTGAGACAGTACAGGGGGTTTTGGCTACAACGGCTGCTGATAGTGCATTGCAGAGGTATTTTTGGGACCTAGGGGAAGGGGATCCTTCACAAAGTCCTCATAAGGTAATATTGGTGGTGCAGTAGGCTCGGTGGGCTCTGATGTACTTGGTGGTGCCAAAGGAATATCAGAGTGGAGGTCCGTTTCTAAAATGACGGCCTCAAGTTGTGCAGCATCCGCTGGAGACAGAGTACTGAGGACTTCCTCAAGCTCCTCAGAGGGGAGGAAAGGTAGAGTACCCTCCATTCCCTCCTCCTGTGGCTGCAAGGATTCTAAAATGGAGCGAACTGAGGACCAAACAGTCCAAATGGCAGGCGGGATAACATGTCCCCCTCGATGAGCAGTTTTAAACTGTCGGCCCACCTCATCCCAGTCTTTAAGTTCTAAAGTTCCCTTAGTTGGAAACCAAGAGCAATTGAGATCAACGACCTCAAAGAGTTCAATCAGTTTGTCAGAGGAAACTGAAATTCCTCCTTCTTTCAGAAGGGTTTTTATGAAATTTAAATAGGCCGAGTACTTGGTACTGGCTTGTCCCATGGTGTCCCCGAGATACTCTGAGTGCCCAAGCTTACCACCAAGCTTAATGACCATAGGCCTCAGGAATCTGTCGTCAAAATTCCTCCACTGAGTCCCGCGCTCAAAGAACAACTTCACACAGCCAGGGAGAAACCCACCGTGGAGCGCCAGATGTAGGGGTCCAGGCCTACGGGGCTTAGTGGGTGTTCTCCCCGTGTGTGGAGAGGAGAGATTGTAATAAAAAAAGACACAAGACAAAGAGATAAAGAGAAAACAGCTGTGCCCAGGGGACCACTACCATCAAGAGGCGGAGACCGGTCATGGCCCCCAATGGCTGGGCTGCTGATATTTACTGCATACAAGACAAGGGGGCAGGGTAAGGAGGGTGAATCTTCTAAGTGATTGACAAGGTGAAACAAGTCACGTGATCACAGGACAGGGGGCCCTTCCCTTTTAGGTAGGGGAAGCAGAGAGAAGGCAGCATACTTCAGCGTTTTCTTCTATGCACTTATAAGAAAGATCAAAGACTTTAAGATTTTCACTATTCCTTCTACCACTATCTACTACGAACTTCAAAGAGGAACCAGGAGTATGGGAGAACATGAAAGTGGACGAGGAGCGTGACCATTGAAGCACAGCACCACAGGGAGGGGTTTAGGCCTCTAGATGACTGCGGGCAGGCCTAGATAATATCCAGCCTTCCACAAGAAGCTGGTGGAGCACAGTGTTCCCTGACTCCTCCAAGGAAAGGAGACTCCCTTTCACAGTCTGCTAAGTAATGGGTGTCTTCCCAGACACTGGCATTACCGCTTGACCAAGGAGCCTTCAAGCGACCCTTATGCGAGAGTGACAAAAGGCTCACCTCTTACCTTCTAGGTCACTTCTCCCAATGTCCCTTCAGCACCTGACCCTATACCCGCTGGTTATTCCTAGGTTATATTAGTAATGCAACAAAGAGTAATATTAAAAGCTAATGATTAATAAAGTTTATACTAATGATTGATAATTGTCCATGATCATCTCTGTATCTAATTTGTATTATAACTATTCTTATTCTATTTTCTTTATTATACTGAAACAGTTTGTGCCTTCAGTCTCTTGCCTCGGCACCTGGGTAATCCTCCGCCCACAGGTTCTGGAAGTTGAGGTCTTGTGAATGCCAACAAAGCTATATGGGAATGTGAGATAGGGCCAGGATGTTAAGAGCATCCAGGATTGAATGGAAGTTTGCATTCACAACAATTAGTACTAGTTGACAAGGTCTTTCAGAAACATGTCAGCAGAAGAGTCCACATATGATATCTCTTTTACACCTTTCCAAAGTTGGGGGAAGAGTTGGAGGAGTAGGAGAAATGTAGACATTTTAATGCAAATGAGCCTGCGGGGCTCAGTGGCTCAAGCTTGTAATCCCAGCACTTTGGGAAACCAAGGCAGATGGATTGTCTGAGCTCGGGAGCTTGAGACCAGCCTGGGAAACATGGTAAAACCACGTCTAATAGGAAAATGAGCCGGGTGTGGTGGTGCATACCTGTAGTTTCAGCTACTCGGGAGGCTGAGGTGGGAGGATCACTTGAGCCTGGGAGGTGGAGGTAGCAGTAAGCTGAAATCATACCACTGTACCCCAACCTGGGTGACAGACGGAGACCCCATCTCAAAATAAATAAATAAATAAATTACTAAATATTAGAAAGCAAATGAGGGAATGGCAAATCTTCAGTTTCAGATAAACTGAGTTGACTGAAGTTAATTTTGCCAGCCTCACTGTTGTCTGCTGCCCCTTCAGAGGCACATGTGTCCTGCTTATAATTGCCCCATAAGCCAGAGCATGAGGCACTGCTCACTCTGTCACTCGATCAAATCACCTTGACATGCTGTCTGACTGCCTCAGTAATGTCTTCCTTAAGTTTCCACTTCCTCCTCCATACCTCTTGGGGTCAATGCTGCCATCCCCCATGCTGACCATGGAATTCATTCAAGATGGTACTTGAAAATGCACTATTCCGGTCCACCCAATTTCCAACTTGTATAGAATCAAATTCAAACAGACATCCACAGTAAGACAGATGTCATGGGCAAAATGCAATGTGTGTGTGAGGACAAAGCCAGTTCTACAATGGTGGAACTGATGGAAATAGAAGCCTGCAGACCAAGCAGACAGGGAGAGTCACAGGCTGATTTTAGGTCTCATAAGTTGAGTGAGCTTCTGCCTTGGAAATATGGGCTTTCTTCCCATACGACACCCCAAAGAATGGGGTCCATCTCAATATACTTAAATTTTTGTATTTTGATAATCAATGTATTGTCACTGCCAGTGATACCACTTAGATAGGTTAAAAAATGAGACCTTTATTCTAGAGAAGTCTGGAGATACAGAGGAAGAGAAGAGGTGTTTGTGGGAGGAAGTGAAACACAAAATATTTGCATCTTTCTTCTTGACCACTCTCCTACACCAAAAGCTGTGGCCAGGTATTTCCTACTTATCTTAGTGCTCACAAATAGTATCAGTACTAGGTGGGACACATTTTCATTTTTAAAGCCAATAGTGAGCAATAGTGTCTTCATATCTAGGACACTATGTCATTTTCACTCCTTCTATTCCTTGGGCAACATGGCCCATTTATTCCTCTTCCTTTCAGGTATTCAGGATGTTTGTTAAAGTGAATAAGCTCTGGCTTCTGAAATAATAATATCTGGAAGTAATGTGTCCTCAAGGGAAGGCTTTAATCAATTTTTCCATTGTTATTAGAGAGCTGAATCTATAAACTTCTGAGTAAAAAGGAGTGAGGAGCTGTCTTAACACAGTTTCCACTTGTTTAAAGGTGCACTTACTCTTGCTGAGGAAAACCCAAAGAAGCTCCAACCCGCTCCCGCATGGACCCATCATGGACAGCTGTTTCTTGAGATATAGTTGTGTCAAGACTCCAGCTCCTGAACAACAGCAACAGCCAAGGATATCATCATTGTTTCTTCTTTTTTTTTTGACCTTTACTCTTCCTTGTCAGATCTCATACAATCCAACCAAAAGGAAGAAGAAGAAAAAGGAGGACGAGGAGGAGAAGGAGGAGGAGGAGGAGAAGGAGGAGAAGGAGGAGAAGGAGAAGGAGAAGGAGAAGGAGAAGGAGAAAGAGACCATTCTTCTTTTAACTTAATCAGATCAGAAAGTGGACTTATCTACTTAGGTGAAGGAAGCCAAAGGGAAGCAATGTGTTGATGATGCTGGGAAAAGCACTAAGCACACCATAGTTGCTGTTATCTGAAGAGAGAAATGGATGTGCCCAAGGAGGAGGGCATGAGGAGGTGGGTAGAGACTGAACATGACAGCTTTGCTTCTGGTCATCTCCATCAGAGAAAATTGGGGCATAGAGCGATTTGTCAAAGATAGCCTTGGTGCCAAATAAAGCAGCTATGGAAAGAGAGTCTTGACACAATTGTATCTCAAGAAACAGCTGTCCATGATGGTTCATGGGGGTGCTGCTTGGAGCCTGCAGAAAAAGTGACTCCTGCTCTCCCTCCTCAGACTCAGCAGAGGGCCATGTGGACCTGAGGCTCCTTCTTTGTAAGATAATGCATTTAGACAAGAGCAGCATTTCCAAGGTTGTGTCCTTCACGGCAGAGCGTCCCACCAAATAATTAGTCTAAAGGGGGCACAAAGATTACAGGCCTAGGTGGGAAGTCAGACACCTTCCTCCAATTGATATCAAAGCACAACAATTTAGTCAAGTAACAATCTCTTAGCATTAGCTTCTTTTTCTGAAAATTGAGTTGGAAGACAAAAAATGAACATTAATTTCTCTAAAGCCCCTTCATCTTTAGACCTTAATGACACTGAAATATTGTCATTGGCTCCATATAAACATGTCTTGTTTATGTCTGTGGGTGAGAATAAAATATTATCTTTCTAAGAGAGATTGGGGTTCTCAGTGGTTATATTTGCTTTTGCAGTTCTCCTCAAACAACAACAACAACCAAAAAAAAAAAAAAAAACCAACCAACCAACAAACAAAACACCTGGGTCCTTACATTCAGGAAAGGTACAGGCAGGAATTGTGTCATTTCAGGGAATAGCAAAACATTTTCTGATACTAAAATGGGAAATAGGAAAGTAAACTCACTACGAGAAATGTTTATTAGGCCGGGAGCAGTGGCTCACACCTGTAATTCCAGCACTTTGGGAGGCCAAGGCGGGCGGATCACGAGGTCAGAAGATCGAGACCACGGTGAAACCCCATCTCTACTAAAAATACAAAAAATTAGCCGGGTGTGGTGGCGGGCACCTGTAGTCCCAGCTACTCAGGAGGCTGAGGCAGGAGAATGGTGTGAACCTGGGAGGCGGAGCTTGCAGTGAGCCGAGATCGTGCCACTGCACTCCAGCCTGGGCAACAGAGCAAGACTCTGTCTCAAAAAAAAAAAAAAAAAAAAGAAATGTTTATTTAGTTACTACTGTGTTCAAAGCTCTGAGTCAATTCTAATGATTTTAAACAATGCCCACAGTTAGAGCATGCCTAGAGAAATTCTTTAAGAGGACCCAGTATTATGACTCCAATTTTACCAGTGAGGAAACTGAAGCCCCAGTCCATAAGGAGGCTTTCCCCAGGTTTTGGCCCTGGGTAGTGACTGAGCCAAGACTAGATTCCAGGTTTCCTGGTTTGAATGCTCTGTGCTTTCTACTTGATTGCTTCCTATTCAGATAACCATTAGATACCTTTCTGGGATAGGAGAGTTTACAGAAGGATGATTTACCTTCAAGCTAAATCCAGGCCAACCAGTCTTTCTTATTACTTTGGATGTTTTTTAAATATTTGATTTGTTTACCTAAATGGATCCATTTGAACAAAGGGTTTGAATTATTCAAAATGGTTTAACTCCTCCCCTGGGTTTTATTAATATTTAAGGATCAATGGCAACTTGGAAGGAGGAAGCTTGGAAATGGAAGGTAGATAATTCATAGGTCAGGTGAGAATTGGGTCAAGGACATGCTAGAACTCACTACTTTAGCCCTGACATCAAAAACTGGACTCATTGGTCTGATAAACATCATAGCCACCCAAAGAAGTGAAGAGATCTGCTCACCGCAGGGTTGCAGTTAGAAACGCAGAGACAGAGACTCTCTAAAGACATGGAAAGTTGATAACAAAGCCAATAACCACAAATGAGGCTTCTGCCAGCACCCTCGCTGGTTAACACAGATACCAACATTTCAGAAATGCTCTGCTTTCTCTTTAAAAATATTCTGGAACTTTAAAAAATGAAAACAAACTTCTTCCCTCTAGGCAGGTGTGCATGCAGCATGCACGCACGCGCGCAAACACACACACACACACACACACAGTCATTTAACAAGGATGAGAGGGCATGATCCCAAAGGCTTTCCAACCTCCTGTCCAAGGAGAGTTCCCAGCTAGCCTAATCACTCTGGCAACAGCACACCTGAGCATTTCCCTTTTGGCACAAAGGAAGAAAAAGGAACTGGGAAGCTAGTTCTGTTGGACAAATCATATCTGAGACTGGAAACAGCCCATAGATGTCCTCCCGTTTAAGAGGCCTTAACAAGCAAGTTGGGGAAATCATCTATTCAAAGGTTTAAATGTGACTCGGCCACTGCTTTGATGTAGCTAAGTCGACGGAGTCTGCTCTCCATCAAATTTTTTCAAATAATAATAATAAAATTTGAAAATTATGATAATTATGTGTTCTGTACCCTGGAAAGGGGCAGGCTACAGTGAAGCATATTTTCCAATGTAATTAAGGCTTTCAACTGATCCCTCCCAACTGCAATTGTTATTTCAGAAGTGAATTAATAAATCATGTCCAGCCTGCTCAGAATAAAAATTTGTCTTGAGTATTCCTGTTGCAACCTGCAAGTTCTGATTCAGAGCAGGAGGAGAGAGACTAGATGAAACTTCTATTAGATCGGCCTATGCTGATTCCCAACCCTGGACAAACTTTTGGGGTAAAGGTTTCAGCTGGGACATCTGGAACCATTTCTAAGTTTTATTGCAAACAATATGCAAATAGTCATTCCCCTATGTTCACTTTTAGCTCCCTATGCTAAACTTGAAGCAATTAATGCTGACTCCTGGATACCCAGGGGATTCAGATCTCCTGTGGTTTACACAGAGCACTTTAGCTATCGTGATGAATTAGTGTAAGGCCTGGTAATGCACCTTTGAGTATCTGAGGCTTTTTAAGTTTCTTGGAGGTCAGGCTTGTGGCTGTATAAAGTACATTTTCCCTTGGCACACCAGAGACTCTGACAACATACAAGGCTACATTTCTTTTTTTTTTCTTTTTTTTTATTTTTGAGACGGAGTCTAGCTCTGTCGCCCAGGCTGGAGTGCAGTGGCCAGATCTCAGCTCACTGCAAGCTCCGCCTCCCAGGTTTACGCCATTCTCCTGGCTCAGCCTCCCGAGTAGCTGGGACTACAGGCGCCTGCCACCTCGCCCGGCTAGTTTTTTGTATTTTTTACTAGAGACGG
>NW_012105886.1:1848328-1848753 GCF_000951045.1 Mandrillus leucophaeus
CGTAATCCATCATATAAACAGAACCAATGACAAAAACCACATGATTATCTCAGTAGATGCAGAAAAGGCCTTTGACAAAGTTCAACAGCCCTTTATGCTAAAAACTCTTAATAAATTCGGTATTGATGGAATGTATCTCAAAATAATAAGAGCTATTTATGACAAACCCATAACAAATATCATACTGAATAGGCAAAAACTCGAAGCATTCCCTTTGAAAACTGGCACAAGACAGGGATGCCCTTTCTCACCACTCCTATTCAACATAGTGTTGGAAGCTCTGGCCAGGGCAATCAGGCAAGAGAAAGAAATAAAGAGTATTCGGTTAGGAAAAAAAGAAGTCAAATTGTCCCTGTTTGCAGATGACATGATTGTATATGTAGAAAACCCCATCGTCTCAGCACAAAATCTCCTTAAGCTGATAT
>NW_012105886.1:1848803-1853975 GCF_000951045.1 Mandrillus leucophaeus
AACCAGGATGGTCTCGATCTCCTGACCTTGTGATCCGCCCGTCTCGGCCTCCCAAAGTGCTGGGATTACAGGCTTGAGCCACCGCGCCCGGCCAAGGCTACATTTCTATTCCTCACAGGTTCCAGATCCAAATGTCCAAAGTCACCATGCGACTCCTTTGGGCAGTTGATGTTTCAAGCCTGTGATAATTCAAGGTAAATATTTACCAAGGCAGCCCAAGCAGGAACACTTTGCATGCTTAGTGAAAGAGCAATGTGTCAATTCAGGGGAGAGGTACCATTTTTCTTTTTGTCCAAACACAAGGTGGGTGCAAAACCCAGGGCAGGGCACCACCGATCAGAAATCCCCTCCTTGGATTGGGGTGGGTGCCTGCTGGGGGAGTTCTGCTAATCTCCCTTTAAAAGGAAAGGAGGGAGAAGGTGCACAAAACCCAAATGTTTCCCTGGTCACTGTTATTTACACACATAGGTGATATAGTGAAGAGGTTCTGGGCTGACAGCCACAGGGCTTAGTCCCTAGTGATAACTCCCCACTAGCTGTTTGGCCTTCCACGACTGTTTTTAATCCTTTTTGGATATGAGTTTCTCATTGCTAAATGAGAGCATTCTAGGACCAATTTGATCGTCTCTTTCAGAAATAAAGTATGTGGCTCTACTTTCCTCAGCAGTGTATTTTTGCTAGTCTGTCATTTTCTGTTTGGTACAAAGAAATGCATCAATGATAGAGATTCAAAGATGCCCAACACTCTGTCCTAATCTGCTCCTCAGCTCTTTCAGTATCTCTTACCAACCTCTCCGTACTTTCCTAACTGTATGACCATTGGAGATTTTTTTAACTTATCCAAGTCTCTATTTCTTATCCATAAAATGGGAATAACAGGGCTTAATTTATGGAATGATCACAATAATAAAATTTGTAACATGTGCATGAAATTGACAATAGGCATTTAGAAAGTGTTAGGTATTATTGACAGTGTGTATTGATTTAGCATTCCCTAGGATCTGCCCTGTGCATTCTTGCCTCTGTTTTTGGTCATTATGTTTGTGTTTTTATGCTGTCATAATAAAGTACCACAAACTGAATGGCTTGAACAATAGAAATGTATTGTTTCACAGTTCTGGAGTCTAGAAGTTCAAGTTCAAGGTGTCAATAAAGCCATACTCCCTCTGAAAGTGCTAGGCAAGAATCTGTTCCTGGCTTCTCTCTTAGTTTCCAGAAGGTCCTTGGCTTTGGCAGTATGACTCCAGTATTCACATGGCCTCCTTCCTGTGTGTCTGTGTGCAAATTTCTCCTGTTATTAAGCACATCAGTCACATCAGATTACAGACCCGGCCCACTCCAGTATAATCTTATCTGAACTAATCACTTCTGTAATAACCCTATTTTCAAATACTATTCACATTCTGAAATACTGGAGGTTAGAACTTCAACATATGAATTTCGGGTTGCAGGGGACGGAGAGGGGGAAATCAACCCATAACAGTTCTATCCTCTGTCTTCAATCAAAAACTTTCCTGATCCTCTTTGACTTTTAAGCTCCTACTGCTCCTTTAAGACACAGGTAAACTTCTTAGACCTTGTTTGACCATGTTCATCAAAGCTCAAAAGGGTTCTGCCTTCTTTAGAATTCTAATAGGATTCGTCTGTATTTCTTATTTGAAACTTAGTTTTAAGTTCCCATATGTTGTTAATTGTCATTATTCCATATATATTTTATGTCTTTAACTAAAGGACAATACTATATATAGTTGTATCTTTTCCAGCTCTTTGAACACTTCACTGCACAGAGTAGAAATTTAACTATTTTCCATCAAGATAACAAGTAGTTGAAGAAACATATCCAGAAAAAAGTCATTGAAAATTTTACACAAATTCAGTGAAAACACATATCTGCCCTTCCTAATTATTCTACATATGTGATAACAGTGCTCAGAAACTTTCTGATCAAGATAATTGTCAAAACATCCCATCATATCTTGTTTGCAGGTGGGACACTGGCTTCAACCTGAAGGTCAGTACTGCTAAACTCTTGGTCGAAACCTGACCATAGGAAAGAAGCTGTCAAGAAGCATTAGTCTAACATTCTGGGACTCAGCATCAAGCCTCTCTTGTGTTAATTCTGACTCTCACTTTGTTCTGATAATTAGGCATTGTGTTCCTAATAGCCAGTCACCTGGGAACCCCAACTGTGGTGATTCTTCTGTGACAGAGAAATGTTGGGAACTCACCTTGTATATGATCTCTGTAGGCCTCGGCCTTGTTCTGGCTGGCTTGACAGTTCATCCTCTGCCTACTCCCAAGACTGAGGTTTTGTGTGATCCAAAGGCCTGCTACTTACTTACTGCTAAAGCACTTGCCTGATACAAACCTGCTGCCTATGATCCTAGATTTCAGAATACCAATCTTTTTGACAAATTCCTCTGTACTATGTTCTATCCAACTCTTAAAACAACGGAAGTGCCCCCTACATGGACTGCTTATTTTGTCAGCCTCCAAATACCACTGTAATGAGTATTTTTCTCTAAAAATTGGGGTCTGTTTCACTTCCAGGATCATGCATCTGTGAAATTTAACCATGTCACTCTCAAGCTTCTTCTAAGAAATGGTCTAAGGAAGTTCCAGAGCCCCTAATGGCAAAACAAAAATCTGATGAGACAAAGTCATCTTTTGATGAGGACCCACTCTTTTGAGCTGTTTTTACTCACAGCACTTCTAACGTCAAATGAGAGGACTTTTATCCTCCTCATATCAAACACATATTGTCTTTTCCACACCAGTTTTTCAGTTCTCTGATTCTCCAACAACTGAGTGTCCTACAATTTAATTCATCTCTGACACAAACTACCTGGAGTTTGCATGAGACTCCAAAGGGTTAAGGTCTCAGTCCTACAAGACTGCCCTCACTTCAGATACTAGTCTTGAGAATCAGGTCATCAGATAACACACACTTCTGACTGACTTAGCTACAAATTTGAGGATTCTCCACTCCCTCCAGCCCCCTGTTTTGATAATTTGCTAGAACAACTCACAGAACTCAGGAAAGCACTTTACCTACTATTACCTGTTTATTATAAAAGACACAACTCAGAAACAGTCAAATGGAAGAGATGCATAGGGCAAATTATGGGGGGAGTGGCATGGAGCTTCTGACCCTTCTCAAGGCACCCCCACCCTCTCAGAAACTGAAGTGTTTACCAACCCTTTTGAACCCCTTTATTTAGGGGTTTGATGGAGGCTTTATTATGTTGATGTGCTTAATTAAATCCTTGGCCATGAATGATTAACTATCTCCAGCCCTTCTTCCCTCCCCAGAGGCTGGGGGTTGGGACTTAAAGTTCAAACCCTCTAATTACGCCTTATCCTTTTGGAGACTATTCCCCATCCTGAAGATATCTACCCTTCATGTCCCCTCCTGCCCCCATGAGTAATATAATTAGCATACAAAGGATAGCTTCAAACATAGTTTTAGTCCTCAGGAGAGTCCAAGAATTTTAGGATTTGTGTACCAGAAACTGGGGACAGAGATCCAATATTTATTTTTTTACTTTTAAAACACCTTTGTTGGTCCCAAATTCATTGTTAAATTTCAAATCAATAAAAAGTGGTTGAACCTTTCAAAGTAATACTGTGGACTAAAACGAAAAGCATGGATTGCATTTGATCAGATGTAGTAACTCTTCAGGTTGAGCAAAGCTGTGATCTTGAGGAGGCCACAGAAGCTGAGTCATGGGGATTCGGTGAAGTAGAAGATGCTGCAACCTGTCAAGTGCCAAATTTTTTCAGTTTGGTACTAATATAGGTATAGGAAATAAAGGAAGCTGGGAAGCTGCCATTTTCCTGCTTGTAGATTTAATTTAAATTGGGAGAAAGTGCTAAGCAGACTCAGGGAAAAGCCTTGCTTCCTCATATACGTGTTCACAAGAGGCATTGGTTGGGCAGTACCATTTAGTGGAAAAATCTTGACAAAAAACCAGTCTCATGTTCAGCTCTAAAGTATTGATCCTTAGAGCACCAAAAGCTGTTGACAAAAAAGCCATGGAAGAGCCATGTGAGAGCTAGCTGGCTATCCTTAATAAAAGGGAACTGATAAAATTATAAAACAGGAAATATTTATCAATTTTCAGACACCTAAAGTGGCCTAATGAAGGCTTTCAACTTAGGGACCTGCTTTAAATTAGTAGTTAGTTTTCTAAGTCATTTGTCATATATAGAGAGAATATATATTCTCTCTATATATACAAAAGATCATTGTTAATATTGTGGATGCTTAGAAAAAAGTACTATCTTTTTTATACTCAAATACTATCTTTTTTATACTGAACAATCAGTACTGAAAATTTATGCAAGAGGTCCCTGCTCCTCTTCATAGAATAACACCATTAAAGAGTAACTATCAGAACAGGGTGCCAAGATGGCCGAATAGGAACAGTTCCAGCCTCCAGCTCCCATCGTGAGTGACACAGAAAATGGGTGATTTCTGCATTACCAACTGAGCCTCTGCTGCTGATAACTAGGCAAACAGGGTCTGGAGTGGGCCTCCAGCAAACTCCAACAGACCTGCAGCTGAGGGTCCTGACTGCTAGAAGGAAATCTAACAGAAAGGACATCAACACCAAAACCCCATCTGTTTGTCACCATCATCAAAACCCAAAGGTAGATAAAACCGCAAAGATAGGGAAAAAGCAGTGCAGAAAAGCTGAAATTTCAAAAAATCAGAGCGCCTCTCCCCCTCCAAAGGAACGCAGCTCCTCACCAGCAACAGAACAAAGCTGGATGGAGAATGACTTTGACGAGTTGAGAAAAGAAGGCTTCAGTCGATCAAACTTCTCAGAGCTAAAGGAGGAAATACAAACCCAGCACAAAGAAATTAAAAACCTTGAAAAAGGATTTGATGAATGGATAACTAGAATAACCAATGCAGAGAAGTCCATAAATGACCTGATAGAGATGAAAACCATGACACGAGAACTACGTGACAAATGCATAAGCTTCAGTAACTGACTTGATCAACTGGAAGAAAGAGTATCAGTGATTGAAGATCAAATGAATAAAATGAAACAAGAAGAGAGGTTTAGAGAAAAAGAGTAAAAAGAAATGAACAAAGACTCCAAGAAAGATGGGAGTATGTGAAAAGACCAAATCTATGTCTGATTGGTGTACCTGAAAGGGATG
>NW_012105886.1:1857580-1860200 GCF_000951045.1 Mandrillus leucophaeus
AAATGTCCATCAGTGACAGACTGGATTAAGAAAATGTGGCACATATACACCATGGAATACTATGCAGCCATAAAAAAGGATGAGTTCATGTCCTTTGTGGGGACATGGATGCAGCTGGAAACCATCATTCTCAGCAAACTGTCAGAAGAACAGAAATCCAAACACCGCATGTTCTCACTCATAGGTGGTAATTGAACAATGGGATCCCTTGGACACAGGAAGGGGAACATCATACAATGGGGCCTGTTGTCGGGTGAGGGGAGGGGGGAGAGTTAGTATTAGAAGATACACCTAATGTAAATGACGAGTTAATGGGTGCAGCACACCAACATGGTACATGTACACATATGTAACAAACCTGCACGTTGTGCACATGTACCCTAGAACATAAAGTATAATAATAATAATAAAAAAAAGAGTGACTATCTCACCAAGGGAGAGTTGATGGCAGAGGCTGAAAATCCTATGAGGATACGGTCAGTTCAGGCAAATATACGAAAGGATGCATAAAAAATCTACACCCCTGTTGGGGATCGAAGTTCTATTCCAACGCAAAATGAAAAAAACAATCCACATCTCCTATGTTCCAATGTAATAAAGTCTTGCTTGTCTAGTCAGAAGAAATAAAGGCTCAGCAAAACCCCATGGCCAGCCAAGATCTCAGGTAGAAGTTAGATCAGAACAGGTGAGAGACAGTGAATGGGCATTGACTTTAATTTATAAGAAAACCAAGGTGGGAGAAATATGAAAAATTTAAATAATCTCTTCAACTATGTTTATAACTTTCTTTTCTCTTTGTTTTTTGAAGTTGATTGATTGAAAACTCCTGTGAGCCGTTTACCAACAACAAAAAAATTACTTACATTAAACTTGTGAAAAATACCAAAGAGAACAGCACTAATAACTTCTTATCTTAATAAAGTAAAAAAAAAAAAAAAATTAAAATCTACTTACATCTTTGCCAGATTTCTGGCTTATTCGTGTTTTTGCTTTTTCCCTATGTAAGTGTGAGCTGAATCTGATACAAGATGTTTTCACGTGTGTTAACATAGATATAGGTTTGATTTCATCATCAGAAAAACCAAAAGCAGTAGATAAAACTGTTGTTTTTCCTCAAAGGTAAAAGATACAAGTTCATTTGTGTGTCATACCCCATTCTGAGGCTGGTATGCTGTTGCTGCTCTGAGGTTGCTATAGTTTGTGTGACCTCCAAAATCTAGGTGCTGCCAATATGATAATATTAGGAAGTGGGACCCCTAAGAGCTTATTAGTACATGAGGGCTTTTCCCTGGTAAGTGGGATTAAACATCCTCACAAAGGGGTTTGATAGAGGGAGCTGGTGCCAGCTTGCTCTTCTGCTCTTTTGCCAAATGAAGACACAGTGTTCCTCCACTCCAGAAGATGCACCATTTAAGCAGCCATTTTGTAAGCAGAGAGATGGGTCTGTAACTGACTGGCACCTTAATCTTGAACTTTACAATCTCAGAAGTGTGAAAAACATATTTCTGTTCCTTATAAATTACTCAGTTTCTGGTATTCTCTTACAACAACACAGAACAAACTAAGACAGAGATTATTGCAAACCAGAATGGTGCTCTGGACGTTAGAAATCCCACGTTCCTTCTCAGTGATTACTTTGTTATTTCTAGGTTGTTACTCTTTTTCAGAGTTGAAGATGACTTGCCACCACATTACTCTCCAGGCAGCACAAAAACCAAAAGGGGAAGAAAGTGCACATCTTTCTACAAAGGCACACTGTAGGAATTGTATACCTCACTTTTCCTTACATGCAATTTGTCAACATTTAGTCACGTGGACCCACCTAGTTATGAAAGAGACTGGCAAATGTAGTTCTCGTTTCAGGCAATCATACAGCCAGCAGAAAATCTGTAACCTCCTCTTTATCTTTGGTTTTCAGTAGTTGGACTGTGATGCACCTGTCCATGTTTTCCCTCATCTCTTATCCTGCTGGTGGTTTTCTACGCTTCTTGATTCTGTAAATTTATGTCTTTTGCCAAACTTCAAAAATTTGCAACCATTATTTTTTCAAATAGTTTTTTTAGCCTATCTCTTCTTTCGTAGGACTCCAATTACATATACATTTGACCCTTTGTTATTAAATTACATTTCTCTGAGGCTATACTTATTCTTTTCATCTTTTATCCTCTCCATTCTTCAGCTTCTGTTGACCTATATACAAGCTCACTGACTCTCCTCTGTTGTCTCCTCCATTCTTCTGTTAAGCCCATCCAGTTAAATTTTAATTTTATATGTTATAGTTCCTTCAATTCTAGAATTTCCATTTGATACTTTTTTAAGTTTTTATATGTCTGCTGAGCAATCCTTTTTTTATTAATTAATTACAAGCCTATTGTTCTTTACACCATTGTTCATAGTTATAATCATCCATTAATTCTGATATCCCAGCCATCAAAGAACCATTTGCATTGAGTGTATTTTCTCTCAAGAATGAGTAATTTTTGACCAGGTATGGTGGCTCACGCCTGTAATCCTAACACTTTGGGAGGATGAGGCGGTGGATCACCTGAGATCAGGAGTTGGAGACCAGCCTGGCCAACATGGCAAAACCCCGTCTCTACTAAAGATACAAAAATTAGCC
>NW_012105886.1:1860250-1861189 GCF_000951045.1 Mandrillus leucophaeus
CGGGTTACCCACAAAAGGAAGCCCATCAGACTAACAGCAGATCTCTTGGCAGAAACTCTCCAAGCCAGAAGAGAGTAGGGGCCAATATTCAACATTCTTAAAGAAAAGAATTTTCAACCCAGAATTTCATATCCAGCCAAACTAAGTTTCATAAGTGAATAGGAAATAAAATCCTTTACAGACAAGCAAATACTGAGAGATTTGTCATCACCAGGCCTGCCTTACAACAGCTTCTGAAGGAAGCACTAAACATGGAAAGGAACAATCAGTACCAGCCATTGCAAAAACATGCCAAAATGTAATGACCACCGATGCCAGGAAGAAACTGCATCAACTAACGAGCAAAATAACCAGCGAACATCATAATGACAGGATCAAGTTCACACATAAAAATATTAACCTTAAATATAAATGGGTAAAATGGTCCAATTAAAAGACACAGACTGGCAAATTGGATAAAGAGTCAAGACCCGTCAGTTTGCTGTATTCAGGAGACCCATCTCATGTGCAGAGACACACATAGGCTCAAAATAAAGGGATGGAGGAAGATCTCCCAAGCAAATGGAAAACAAAAGAAGTCAGGGGTTGCAATCTCAGTCTGTGATAAAACAGACTTTAAACCAGCAAAGATCAAAAGAGAAAAAGAAGGCCATTACATAATGATAAAGGGCTCAATTCAACAAGAAGAGCTAACTATCCTAAATATATACGCACCCAATACAGGAGCACCCAGATTCATAAAGCAAGTCCTTAGAGACTAATGAAGAGACTTAGTCTCCCACAAAATAATAATGGGAGACTTTTACAC
Source organism: Mandrillus leucophaeus (assembly GCF_000951045.1). Lineage (NCBI taxonomy): Eukaryota > Metazoa > Chordata > Mammalia > Primates > Cercopithecidae > Mandrillus > Mandrillus leucophaeus. The sequence goes on from NW_012105886.1 coordinate 1,861,059, forward strand.
CCCACTGTCAACATTAGACAGATCAATGAGACAGAAAGTTAACAAGGATATCCAGGAATTGAACTCAACTCTGCAGCAAGCAAACCTAATAGACATCTACAGAACTCTCCACCCCAAATCAACAGAATATA
>NW_012105886.1:1861239-1865316 GCF_000951045.1 Mandrillus leucophaeus
ATTGTAAATTTTTTAATATTTTTATGAAGATATTGTATTGTTATATTTCTTCAGATATATACATATTTTCATTTTAGGAGGCAATTAAGTTGTTCAGACTCAAACTAAAATTCTCTCTTGAGCTGCAGGTCAAATCCCAGTTCACTGCTTTTATTTTTAGCTGGAATTTATTCTGTCCATGCGTGGTTCAGAGTAAAGTCAGAGGTTTAAGCAGAGTATATGCACAGAAGTTGGAGTTCTTTTTTTTTTTTTGTCTCTCTTTTCTTTGATGAAGCACTACTTTCCAGTTACTGCATCTGCCTCAAACTCTTTCTTTAGTCCTTAACGTCAGAGAGCCTGGTTTTCCATCAGTTTTAAGTGCCTTGCTCAATGCCAACTGTGGCTTGCCCTCAGTTTAAAAGTCATAGCAAATGGAAAAATCAATCAGTCTTTCTTTTATTTTTATCATGTCACTTCACTCCCAAATCTGCCTGCTTTGTTCAGTCTCTAGTACATTTGAGTCATTGTCTCTGTTTTTTTTTTCCCACAGTTTATAAGTGTTATCTCCAAGAGTGTCAGGCAGTAGGAGCTTGTCCAGCCATACCAGAAATGGAAACAAATCTAAAATTTTGACTGAAAGAAAAGGGAAGCGTACTTTTTGGGGAATAACTACCAGTATCTACCACAAGGGCCTTCCCTACATTTGAACTTCTTCTACAGAACACTCTTAAATTTATTTCATTCTCAATGTTCCAAAGAAATTTATCACTGACTACTTCATGTTGAGATAAAAAGGTTTGTTTTGTAATGCATGTGTTCCCTAAATTTGTTATATAAAACTAATTATTTAAATAAAAATCTTAAGAACTTTGTCTTGCATTTTGAAGTGAGATAGTCTTGCAAATGCTGTTTCTTCTTATGCACACAATGGCTTCACTGTTTAGATAGAATGTACTAGCTGACAATCATAGTCCCAGAGGCCAAAGCCTTTCTACTTATGATCAACCTTAAGTACAATCAGAGATTGAAGATCGTGATCCGTGATGTTGCTAACACTGAAATGATGTGGATAGGCTAAGAATAAATATTAGCGTTTTCACTAAATGACTTGTCGTTTATAGTAATACATGAAACAAATCAGCCAAAGAGTACTGATTACCTACTATGTATTGAGCACTGAGTTACATAGGTCATAAACGCACATGGGACTCAGCTGTCACTCTGAAAGAGTCTTCTTTGATAAGTTCTTCTTTGATAAGTTGACCACATGGTTCTGTTTTTAATCGATAACCATAGATATAATATGTTACTATTAATTTTAATTTCCCAGAACTAAAAGCACAATCTGCTGGATGTGATACTTGCATATGCCTAAAAGAGTTAGAGTTGGCTTTCTTTCTTTCTCTCTCTTTCTTTCTCTCTCTCTCTTTCTTTCTTTCTTTCTTTCTTTCTTTCTTTCTTTCTTTCTTTCTTTCTTTCTTTCTTTCTTTCTCCTTCCTTCCTTTCTCTCTTGCTTTCTTTTTTCTTTCTTTCTTTCTTTTGTTTCTCTTTCTTCCTTGCTTTTTTTTTCTTCTTTCTCCTTCCTTTCTTTCTCTTTTGCTCTTTATTTCTCTTTTTTCTTTCTTTCTCCTTCCTTCTTCTCTTGCTCTCTCTTTCTCTTTCTTTCTTTTTTCTTTCTCCTTTTCTTTCTTCTTTCTCTTTTTCTCCTTACTTCCTTTCTTCTTTCTTTTCTTCTCTTTCTTTCTCTTTCTTTTTTGTCTTGCTCCTTTCTTTCCTTCTCCTTCCTTCCTTCCTTCCTTCCTTCCTTCCTTCCTTCCTTCCTTCCTTTTTGTTGTCGCAGGAGTTGCAGACGGTAGGCAGGTTTTCACAAGATATATGAATATTGGAGATAAAAATGAAATAAATTTACCCAGCTGAAATAATTCTGTGTTACTATAGGCAAAAAAGCCCATCTACTTCTTGGTGAGATCATTCCAAAGTACAGAAAAATGAAGTGAAAATTACTTAGTTTTTTTTTTTCAGAAAAATAAAAGAGCACTTACAAAAAAACAACTACTAAAATACAGATATTAAGAGATGGAGAACAAATAGCACATCTCTGTTTTTCTAATGCATTTAGTCTCATGATCATCTCTGTTTTTCGAATGCATTTAGTCTCATGATCATCTAACTTTAAGAATTGGAGAACTATCTGCAAGGATCTAGGCTGCATCATAAAGCAGCGGAGCATACTGGCGCCCAGTGAATAGGTTCTAAACCTGTGAGGTCCCTTATCTTAAGGTACTCCGAAATTTATAACCTTGACAAGAAATGTATGAATGACTAAATGTGTAAGTATGATCTGAGAAATTTAAATGTGAAAAAAAGTACCCATTTTCAAAAAGAAATGAGACTCAGTGCATTTGTTATAGTTAAGAAATGAGGTCTTCTAATTAATATAGCTGAAAACATAGATTTTTCAAAGAATTTTAAAAAATAGGATGTAGCAAAAAATTACGTATATTATTTATTCATGATTTGAAAAAACTTATTGCCCATGTAACATAATTGAACATTCTCCTGAGAGGCTGGATAACAGAGTGGTCAAGAACCAGGATATTAGAGCCTCTTCAGCCAATCATAAACTTTGTTACTTTGGAGCAAGTTACATATAAAATTAGTGCCTTCAGTTTTGTTTTTTCCTCTGTAAGATGGGTTTAACAACTCGTTCCATTGGGTTGCGAGGATAAACAAGTTATTTAATATATATAAAGAGGTAAGAACATCTCTCAGACATAATGAGGACATTTTAAATATTAACAACTATTACTATTAAAAAGAATGAGCTGAAGATGGGCATCTGCATTACTTTTGTTTTGATATCCAGGAACTCGGTTTGAAAACCTTCTTATACTAATGTCAGTTCATATATGTCGTATTTTCTTTGTATAAAGCAGACTTCAGGCCCTTTATCTGCAGAAAGCATCTATTCTACCCATTTTGCCATTATTTATCGTCCCTATGTCTGTGGGCTACACCTTTTACGTTTTATGAGGCATATCAGATTTGTCATCTGTAGAAGGCTAATCCTAATGTGACTAACAGAATTTGTATTTTATTCACTAGAGCCTAGCACAGTGCCTGAAACATAGTGTTATCACAGGAGAAATAAAGAAAAACATTTTACCTGCAGAACTATGGGACACTGAATGAGATGCTCTCTTGAGAGTCCTTTACTCTTCTAAGATTTATAACTACTTATTAAACATTTCTAATGGATTGAAATTAAATTTGACTATTTCATTTTAAATAATGACAGTATTCAAAATATGTGTTAGCCCTTGCCTACCAACCATCAACTGATGGCAAACATTAAATTACTTTCCAGCAGTAGAGATGAAACTCAAATGTTGTCCACAATCTATTTCCTGGTTTTCTTAGTTACAAATGGAATGGCTTATTGCAGATATCCAATGTCTGGACAAGAAACAGTGTTTCTTCCACTGCAGATCTACTAGACCAAAGCAAGATTTTAATGTCATTTAATGTTGCATCTTTAGAGTATTGTATTCTGGCCCCTGACACGGGAATATTAACCCTTTTAGCAATTCCCAATTGCCAGAAAAATATAGGTCCCTTGTGTCTGGGTTATGCTTAAACTCCATACAGAAATATTTGTGCTGGGGTCAGTGTGAATAATATGATGACATGTGTATGTTATGTGTGCACACCCAAATGTGCACATTTCTGGTCAATGTATAAACAAAAGGGCAAGAGGACTCACAGTCCTATCTAGACAAAACAGAAAATAACTCATTCTTGAAAAATTTTCGAGATCCTCTAAATGATTTCAGGACCTGAGAAAAAATACGAAAGGCAGCAATACAGCCACTCTTCATACAACAGGATGCTCTAAATATTGAGGTTTCATACTTTGGCATTATAATGGGACATAATTGATCATCATTAGGAGGCTTAGTGGGTCTTAGGAGAATCATTCCCTCCAATCACAGGATTTAGGAGATGGGCAAGAGAACGATCAAGAGTGACTTGTTGGCCAGGCGCGGTGGCTCAAGCCTGTAATCCCAACAATTTGAGAGGTTGAGGCCAGGCGGATCA
>NW_012105886.1:1866331-1870615 GCF_000951045.1 Mandrillus leucophaeus
AATATACATATATAATAAACTGTAAGAAAATTTTAGGAGAAAAACTAAATTGTGAAGAGCACAGAAATTGACTGAAGTTATCAATAATTTAAGTTTATATCAATCATTTTTAAAATCCCCATTTTTAGGTTAATATAAGTAAAATTATGATTCTAGACTATAAAATCAAGAAGAGTAAGATATTTATTGGCTAGCTAGATTGTGCTAGAATTATTCTAGTACTTTAGGACAAAAATAGAAAAAAAATGAGTTAATATAGACATATTTTTAAAGTATAGTCATGTAAGTAGGTTACAAAATTAATGACACTCATTAAACAAATTCAAATGCAATACATGGATATCAAATCATCATAGGAGAAAAGTATATGGTGAAGACTGGAGATAAATATGAAGAACTTCTTCAATCAAAGTAAAGGAAGTAAAAGGATGGTAAACAGCTAGCACAAAATATAATGGTAAGAATAATCCAAAATGTATCAGTGAGCAAAGTAAATGCAATAATTAAATTGCATGTAAGCACAAATGCATGAAGCACAAATGCACAGTAAGTACATAAACTCTTACATTAAAATACAGAGATTTTCAGATTGTATTAAACAGGAAAAGGTACATATTACTCGAAAGAGAGCTCCTCAACAAATCCATGTTATAAATTTAAAGAGGGGAAAGGATATGCAATGTAAATACTAGCCAAAAAGAAGGTGATAGCAATATTAGTATCTGACAACCTAAAGTTTAAGGAAAATAAAACCATAATAGGTTTAAGAAGAGTGCATTTTAATAAGGAGCAAGCCACCAAAAAAGATTCAGCAGCCATGAAGTCTATTCGCCTAAACAGATTAGCTAAGAACTCGACAAAAGGAAAGAATACCAACAGTGCCAACATGCAATACAGTGTCTTTTGTCTAGCCAGGCTTATGGTCTGCTGCTAGAAGGTCTCATAGTTAAGGAACCAAGTTGCAGTCACCTTCAACCTGTAGAGAGTGTGAATCCTGGGGCTGGAAGGGGATAAAATGCTTTCAGACTAGTACTCTTGGGTAAAATCTACGTCTCCAATTAAGAATAGGATGGAATAGGATGGTGAAGAGAAGAGAGAGAAGGGGAGACAGGGAAAGAAGGGAGAGAGAGAAAAAGGAGGAGGTGAATATACAAGCAATTGAAAACAAATTTTTCATAAAGTGCATTAACCCCATGTTAATGCATCAGCCCATAAAGGTGAATTTATCTCTGCTGAAGAGAACAGCTGGAGGTTAGGTGATATCCGATTGCGGAAAGCATGAAATATTTAGTCAGGACACGGTTGGTATTGGACACTATTATAACACTGTTGGATTTGCCAGATATTCATTTCGCATAACTTGCCCTTTCCTTCATCTGAGCTCTTCTCAGTTAAAGGTGTCTTCAGAAGGCAGGCTCAGAGGCATTAGCTACTGTCAACCTTGGTGAAATACATGCAGAATGTATGACTGGCCTTCTTCCACTGAAGTTCAAGGCCCCTGCTAAAACACTGCCCAGAACAATTTTAGAGTCCCTTCAAGTTTGCTTTATAATCTATCATGTCAAAAAAAATAGACAATTCAGCTGAAAATGAAATCAAAGTTGGCCTGGAACATAGACACAGACTTGGAGGGTCAAGCTGATATTAAGCCAGCAGATGAGCTTGGTTTCTGAAGAGCAGAGGTGGGCACCACTGTGTTTTGGGGACGAAGTATCTATGCTCAAAATGCATAGCTCTTTCTCCCAAATACCTTGAGACATCCAGACATGCAAATGTATGCCCTGATACACTCCAGACACCACTGAAGAGACACTGGAGTAACACCACTATGGAGAAATGGAGCCCACAAACATTTGGAGGGACGTGGCCAGGCTGCTTCAGTGTGGAAAATAACTTTTGCACATGTTCCATTTTATATACAAGAAAACAAAAGTTCAGAGAGGTTAAGCGACTTTTTAAAAACACTCAAGCCGGCTAGTAACAGCTAGGAATAAAACTCCCAAACCAAGGCTCTTTTTCTAAATTGACTGAGGGAATCTCCTAACTCACAATAATGGCTGATGGGGAAAATCAATCCTAATATTTCAGCTTGCTAATTTGGCTGATCCTCAGAAAGACATTCAGATAGTGGTAGGACGAGACTCATTTGATGCATGTACCCTTTCTCATTCTCGCCTTGTGCACCTGGTGACAAAGCAAGGAGTGAGTTTATGCTGGGATTATGGATTCTATCTGAATATGGTTCAGTGTGTCAATAGGCAGTTGGTTAATAGTCTCAGTTTTGAAATAAATGCTTTTTAATTTTATAATGCGCTTCAGTGACTGATTCAAAAGATATTTGATAGCATTTAATAGTTAAAGCATACTTCAAAAGTCCTTAATGTTCTACTAGAAATATAGCCCAGGCATAGGGACATTCTGATTCTGGGTGTGGGCTCCCTGTGAATAGGAAGATGTTTAGCAAGAAAGCCCTTAAATGCTTATAGGCTTTGCATTCACTATTGAAATGCAAGCCAGACATAGAGCCAAGTCAGCAAAATAATGATTACCGCAAATGGGTGCGCTAAGTTGGGTTGTTAGCAATTTATCCAAATTAAGAGTTGGGGCTTTATCATAATCACTAGAGAAGTATGCCATTCACAGCATCATTTATTTTCACATGTGATGCTCATCCTAATTTCTAAGTTTACCACCATCGTCTTCCAAAATATAAACATATATTCAATTCATAGCTCACTTCAGAGGGTTCTGTCAAGTTAGAAGGTAATCTACAATAGAGTATAACATTTTCTTCCTTTCAAGAAGCCCTCTAAAATTTAAATTTTATTTAGATCTTAAGAGTCTTTCGGCATTTTCTCTTACTCGATGTTTTATTATTATTCATGCTATCAGTTAGGGTCATTGACAACACGCTCAAATAGAAGAATGTTTAAAAGCTTGAAATGAGGGACAATTCAAAGGGCAGGAATGTGGGAAACCCAAGGCTTTGTGCAGCACTTTGGGACTAGCCATAGTTGGGAGCTATTACCACTCCTAAACCTAAATGGGCAAAGAAAGGGGGTGGTTATAGAACCCAGAGAGGCTGGCCACAGCTTGGAGAGAGAGCTGTTCAACACGAACTGTGGTCTTCAGCAGAAAAGCACAGTCAACCCTAAGTGACCCACAGGGATGGAGCTGAAGGAATAAAATATCCACCCCACTCTTGACTTGCTGTCAGATCTCTTGCAGATCCTGCCACTAGCCAAAGCCAACTACTAGCCAGAGAGGGAAGGATTCCATTGAAGTACTCCACATATCGATCGACTTCCTCTGCCCAGAGCAGGATAGAGAGGGATAGAGAGTGCATCTGGGCAGGACTGGGGGTGGAATTGAAAATATTCAGCATATAGATACTGTTTCCTTTCCTGCAAGTCACTTTAAGTCCTTTGCATTTTTCTTGACATTTGAATTGGTATCTCTGGAAAACTGAAGAACCATTTCTCTTGCAAGTTGTTGAAAAGCCAGAAAATTCAGACTGTCCTGTAGACTAGAGCCCTGAAAAATCAAGCTAAACATATTCACAGGTCATTTTTTGAGATACCCTTTCCCTGAAGCCCAACTATCTTTGAACTTTCCTGTATTTCTCTTCAGTGACTTTTCAAAATGGGTGACTGGGTGAGCCTATTTATTAGTATTCATGAGCTCTGCTCAGAGAAAGGAAGACGTAGGGATTATTTACTTGGATAACTGGGTATTTATTTATTTATTTTTGCCAGGCAAAATGGGAGATAAGCCTTATTTTTTTTTTTACGGGAGAACCACAGTAGTCACTGGCATCTGGTTCACTGCCTCGAAAGTATTGGGAGGTTCCAGAAGACAGATGACTCTAAGATCATCAGCCCCTTGGAGCACACATGTCAAGTATTTGAATTTCTTTGAGGTCAACATCAAGAAATGAGAGGCAGCTTGGAATCTAAAAGAAGAGCCAGTTTACTAAACGGCAAATTGCAGGAGACGCAGCCTGGAGAGTAATCAGAGAGTGAGGAGGGGCATCACAGCACTGGGGAGTCAGGTGGAAGAGAAAAAGAATGTTGTTGATATTGGTGCTAAAGAAGAAAGATCCTCAATAGTCAGCAGGTCTCTGAGCTAAGCTCTAGGGTGTGTAGTTTATTGCCATGGCTCCCTTTTGAGTAGTCTTTCTGTGTAGGCATATGCCTTGCCTAATTCCTGACATTTAACTTCTTGAAGTTTGCTGGAATTACTTGCATCAATCTGAATGGCTACATACATGCTAGAACACTTGGA
>NW_012105886.1:1870665-1880933 GCF_000951045.1 Mandrillus leucophaeus
CTTCCAAAATATAAACATATATTCAATTCATAGCTCACTTCAGAGGGTTCTGTCAAGTTAGAAGGTAATCTACAATAGAGTATAACATTTTCTTCCTTTCAAGAAGCCCTCTAAAATTTAAATTTTATTTAGATCTTAAGAGTCTTTCGGCATTTTCTCTTACTCGATGTTTTATTATTATTCATGCTATCAGTTAGGGTCATTGACAACACGCTCAAATAGAAGAATGTTTAAAAGCTTGAAATGAGGGACAATTCAAAGGGCAGGAATGTGGGAAACCCAAGGCTTTGTGCAGCACTTTGGGACTAGCCATAGTTGGGAGCTATTACCACTCCTAAACCTAAATGGGCAAAGAAAGGGGGTGGTTATAGAACCCAGAGAGGCTGGCCACAGCTTGGAGAGAGAGCTGTTCAACACGAACTGTGGTCTTCAGCAGAAAAGCACAGTCAACCCTAAGTGACCCACAGGGATGGAGCTGAAGGAATAAAATATCCACCCCACTCTTGACTTGCTGTCAGATCTCTTGCAGATCCTGCCACTAGCCAAAGCCAACTACTAGCCAGAGAGGGAAGGATTCCATTGAAGTACTCCACATATCGATCGACTTCCTCTGCCCAGAGCAGGATAGAGAGGGATAGAGAGTGCATCTGGGCAGGACTGGGGGTGGAATTGAAAATATTCAGCATATAGATACTGTTTCCTTTCCTGCAAGTCACTTTAAGTCCTTTGCATTTTTCTTGACATTTGAATTGGTATCTCTGGAAAACTGAAGAACCATTTCTCTTGCAAGTTGTTGAAAAGCCAGAAAATTCAGACTGTCCTGTAGACTAGAGCCCTGAAAAATCAAGCTAAACATATTCACAGGTCATTTTTTGAGATACCCTTTCCCTGAAGCCCAACTATCTTTGAACTTTCCTGTATTTCTCTTCAGTGACTTTTCAAAATGGGTGACTGGGTGAGCCTATTTATTAGTATTCATGAGCTCTGCTCAGAGAAAGGAAGACGTAGGGATTATTTACTTGGATAACTGGGTATTTATTTATTTATTTTTGCCAGGCAAAATGGGAGATAAGCCTTATTTTTTTTTTTACGGGAGAACCACAGTAGTCACTGGCATCTGGTTCACTGCCTCGAAAGTATTGGGAGGTTCCAGAAGACAGATGACTCTAAGATCATCAGCCCCTTGGAGCACACATGTCAAGTATTTGAATTTCTTTGAGGTCAACATCAAGAAATGAGAGGCAGCTTGGAATCTAAAAGAAGAGCCAGTTTACTAAACGGCAAATTGCAGGAGACGCAGCCTGGAGAGTAATCAGAGAGTGAGGAGGGGCATCACAGCACTGGGGAGTCAGGTGGAAGAGAAAAAGAATGTTGTTGATATTGGTGCTAAAGAAGAAAGATCCTCAATAGTCAGCAGGTCTCTGAGCTAAGCTCTAGGGTGTGTAGTTTATTGCCATGGCTCCCTTTTGAGTAGTCTTTCTGTGTAGGCATATGCCTTGCCTAATTCCTGACATTTAACTTCTTGAAGTTTGCTGGAATTACTTGCATCAATCTGAATGGCTACATACATGCTAGAACACTTGGAACACAAAATAAAGACAGATTTTCTTCTGTACTGATGCTCTATGAGTACAGGAGCACACACAAAAAAGAGTCAACATGCAAGAAAAAGAAAGGCTTATTAAATAAATGAGTGAAAGGGAAATAATTTCCAAGTTGTCTTCTTGCCTTTGCAAAAATGGGGGAAAAAAAAGGAAAATCAATTTTTTAAGTCTTATGTGATGTTTTTATCTCAATAGGTGACTCTTGCAGGTGACACCAGTTGTCCAACCTCATCTTCTGTGTTCACTTTCTTCATATTTCCAATTCAGTGCAGAGGGAAGTTTAACTTGGAATACCAATGCTCAAACTTGAATGATAAATTATGAATATATGTGTGTGTGTGTGTGTGTGTGTGTGTGTGTGTGTGTGTATTTCTCCTTTCATGGCTACCAGGCCCAGTTAGCATAGAAAATCATTGCCCTATGGGTTATAGTTTGGACTCTACTTCTAATGTATGTATGATTTTGTGCAAGTTAAATTTCCTCATCTGTAAAATAGGGGAATAAACAAGTTAGTTGATAGGCTCATACACAGTAAAACCACACAACTAAGAGTGATTGCTATTGGACTTCCAATCTGTCATGTAAGGACGTTAAAGGTTACTATCCATCCTAACAACAATTTAAAAAGCTGAACAAATTGAAGAATCATGAACTCTTCTTAAGTGCATCAGAGAAATGAGGTCCCAGGGAAAAGTGCTGCACCCAAATTTGCAGAACCTGAAATAGATGCAATAGATGCAGAAAATCACCACTTAACAGAGCAGAAACCCACAAGCAGAAACCACCACAGGAAATAACGCCAGGGCAGCAAAACATGAACAGTAATGGACAGATCACTAAAGGCTCATGGTAGACAACTCTCAGAGTTTAAAAGCTCCAAGGCAACAAATACTGCATGGCTCTACCTATGTGAATTATCTAAAATATCAAACTCATTGAAACAAAGAGTAAAATATTGATCGCCAGGGATTGGCAGGGAGGAGGAAATAGAAAGTTGCTGTTCAACAGGTATAAAGTTTCAATTATGCAAGATGAGTAAGTTCTAGGTATCTATAGTACAATATTGTGCCTGGAGTTTAAAACAACCCATCATGCACTTACAAGTTTGTTACGAGCAGCAGAAGTTATCTGAGTTACCAGTGGTAAATCTGGTCGGGTCTGCAGCAACCTCAATTCTTGCCTCCTCAGAAGAAACAATTCAGCTGAAGGGGCATAAGGCAAAAGAAGAGACCCAGGCAAGCTTTAGAGCAGGAATGGAAGTTTTTTCAAAGCTTTAGGGCAGGTACAAGAAGAAGAAAAGTACATTTGGAAGAGGACCAAGCGGACATCTTGGAGGGCAAGTGTGTGATTTGACCTTTTGACTTTGGGTTTTACATGCTGGCATACTTCCAGCATTTTGCCTCCTATTTCCCTTGATTCTTTCCATTTCCCTTGATTCTGCCCATTAGGGTGGGCTGCCCACATGCACGACCACTGGAGTTGTCACACGCTCACTTGAAGGATTCGTCCCTTTTCTGGTCGAACGCCCCAGGAAGGGCATATACCAGTTAAACTCTACCATTTTGCCTCTTAATGCACATGCTTGAACCCACTCGCCTAACTCCTGACATCTTATGGGGAAGCTGCCAATCACCAGCTATAGGTGTTTTTATCTACTAGGAAACTGCCTTTCCCTGGCACTGACTATGACCAATTATTATTTTAGAGAGGCGGTGTGACAACTGCCTGACCATCACCTGATGGTCGCCTGACATTCCTGGTGGGGTCGGTGGGAGGCGGGCCCTCTCCTGTCCCGTTCATGCCTGCTAGCTACCTACTGTAACAAATTTATGAAGAGGGTAGACCTGAAGTGTTCTTACAAAAATTCTTTTAAGGCATTTGAAAAAAAAAAAGATATTAAAAAAATACCTCAAGGGATTCCAGTCATAGGGGAGCCTCTACATTCTTATGTGTTTGACTCTGGGAGCTCTACCAGGTCATTACAGTGAATATTTGAGAAAAATTTTCTAGTGTTTCTAGCAGTGGGAGGGGAAAAGGAACCATTTTGAAATACTCCAGAGCATCCTGCTCTTCTTAGCAAGGCTTGCCCTCAGGAGAAACTCTTACCAGAGCCAGTGTGCTGGGGTTTCCATCAGAGCCTGAATGACCTGGGGGAAAGGAAATTCACAAATCAATTTCCTGCCAGTTCTCCTGTCACACCTAATCTGGAAAAAATACTAAGAAAAACTGGTATAGTTCACAGTTCAGGTGCATAGACTTACCAAAAGACTGAGACCCAACTGAAGCACACTTCACCTCTCCTGCACCTTACCATTACATTACTAGATACCTATTTGCCACAGTTCCTCTTATCTAGTAGGTCAGGTCCAACTTTCAGCAAAACAATTACAAGGCATACTAAAAGGCAGTTCAAACAGTTTGAGGAGATCAAACAAGCATCATAACTAGAGTGAAATATGGCAGGAGTGTTGGAATTATTAGACCAGGAATAAGAAACATGAATCCAAATTAAGCAAATGAAACCCAAAGTACACAGAGTAAAATAGATAATGAAAATTAGAGCAGAAATCAATGAAATTGAAGGGAGGAAATTAATAGAGAAATCAACAAAGCCAAAAGCTGGTTGTGATGCCAATTTGAGTGGGCTAAGGGATGCCCAGAGAGCTGGTAAACATTATTTCTGAATGTGCCTCTAAGGGTGTTTGGGGAAGAGATTAGCATTTGAATCAGTAGACTGAGGAAAGAAGATCATCCTCATCAACGTAAGTGGGCATCATCCAATCCCTTGAAAGCCTGAATAGAATAAAAGATGAAGGAAAGGCAAATTTGTTTTCTTTCTCTCCTGGAACTGTGACATCCATCTTCTCCCACCCTTAGACATAACTCCAGGTTCTCAGCCCTTTGAACTTGGAGTCTCATACCAGTGACCCTCCAAGTTCTCAGGTCTTTAGACGCAGACTAAATTACACCATCACCTTTCTTGGGTCTCCAGCATGCCAGTGGCATTTTGTGGACTTCTCAGCATCCATAATTATGTGGCCCAATTCCCATAACAAATCCCCTCATACATCTATTAACAAAAAAGAGATATAGAATAGCTCCTATGATTCCCAGAATGTATTATATGACTGAGGTTACAAACATAGCTAAAGGAAGCCTGCACAATTTAGGGGAATAGTAGATCATCTTTCACCCTAAACAAAGAAATGTTCCTGAGGGAAATGTTGGCAGATCTCATCCAAGCAGAATGGAAGAGAAAAGACAACACAACAAGCCGATGTGAATATGATGATGCTACAGTGACACCATAATAGTAACTGATGTTCAGTGAGTGTTGACTATAAGCCAGACTCTATACTAAGAGCCTAAATTGTGTAACTCATTACATCCTCAAGTCAAGGGCAATCATAGACATGAGTATTCCCACTCTATTGATTAGGGAACCGAGGCTGAAAGATTTTAAGGGCCGTGTTCCAAGTTGTACAGCTAGTAAACGGCAGAGCCAGAATATGGCTTAGTGGTTATAACAGAGCTCTGAGGTCAGTGTGTATGGATTCAGATCTCTGCTCTCCTATAATGTTAGCTACATGACCTTGGGCAAGCCATTCAACCACTTCCTAAATCTCAGTCTATCCACATGTACAATGAAGATGCTGATAATATTTGCTTTTTTTAGGTTGCTATGAAATACTGCACGTATTGGGGGATAGGTGTTCACAAACGCAGTGCAATTGTAAATGCAGAACAGCAAGCACAGCCTATTGTGGAGTTGCATGCCTCACGGTGCTAGATCCTGTTGCCATTAAATGTTCATATTATCTTTTAATTTCCTTTGATCAAGTTCTGTGATTGCCAGTCAGTGTTCTAATAATTCAGCTTCTTTTCTGATAGGAAAGAATGTGTTGGTGGGACTTTGGTCAGCCCAAGCACCTGATAACTTATCTGCTTTAAAGTTATATTAATAATTAGCATTCCAGCATTATTAATCACTTGCACCATTGAGTCAGACACTGTCAAGATCCACTTTGGGTGCCTGAAAAGTCAGACAAGGGCAAAAGGTTAACTCACTAAAGAAAACCTGCTTTGGGGGACCATGTAAGGATGATAGCAAGGTCTTCCCATGGAAAGCCTCCCCTCTCTTATTGTGGAACCCCTTCAAACATCTACTAAAGGCTATTGCAATAGTATAGGTGGACAAAACACCCATATTCAAGGTACCACAGGGATACTGAAAATTTTGTCCTGAATCACAAAACCAATTTCACTCTCTATGGCAGTACTCGGAGGTCTCTCTCAAAAGCCAGATGCTCAGAGTCAATGCTGAGCTCTGCATCCCTCCCCCTTCATCATTCATTGAGTCCATTTAACAAACAGCTTGGGCAACCCAGTGTTCAATAATTGGGACATGTGGGGATTTCAGTTCCCTGGCTTAATATCATATATTAAAATAGCCACCTTCCCTTTTTAAATTTCCTGGCTTGCTGCATCTCCTCCTTCTTCAGTCCTTTATTTATCTATTTTGTAAAAATTGTACAATGCTACCAATGAGGCCTGAACCCTATGAAGCAAAGAAATCTGAATTTTCTTACTGATGCATGTAAAATCTTAGATGTTTGGATTCTATGCCACACTGCGCTCCGTGGGGATCAGGAAACAAAGGGGTGAAGGACAGTGGCTGCCTAGTGTCTTAATAAGATGCAGATCAGCTGAAGAGCATCAGACCATCAAATCCAGGGTCTGCTGCAACCGCACACCTTTCGTCAGGCTTGGAACAGGCCGAGATGAATTCGGGGCTTTATTGAAAGATCATACAGGATGACTGCAAAATCCCATTACTTGTTGATTAAGTATTGATTGCCTCAGTATTAACAAGCCAGCTAATATGAAGTGACCTCTGAGGCCAGTGGTTTTGTGGGAGGGGGAAGACAATTTACTAAAGCAGGCAGGCAGATGAATAAGAGGGCCAGATTTGCTCTTGGCTTTTAGCTTCGGTTAAAATGTCACACTCGATAGTGCAGATCAATGCCCACTTTATTTCCTCACAGCCGTCTTATTACCATCATGAGGCTGCCTCCTTTGATGCTTTCTAATGACCCTCTGAACTGCCTGTTCAGCTCACCCTCTGCTTTCAACTAAAAGGAAGGCCCTTCCTGCCCTCTTGCTACTGATGGAGAGGCCATGGATATGAGACTGGGCCAAGAGGACCAGTCAAGCATTGTCTAGGGTCAGTGGTGCTACACTCATTGCACTTTTCTCCTTGTCCTTTGCTTTCCTTTGAGTGTCTCCAACATCAAAGCTCGGCTCCTCTTTCCACAATTCCAAATAATGTCAAGGCGGTGAAACAAGAAGCTTGGCTCAAAACTCCCACCCAAGGCCACCATGTGGGTCAGCGGGTATATGGCTTTATTCCCTAGGAAGGGCACTCTCACTTACTGTTTGAAATCTACCCTTCCCATCCAGAAATTGATGTCTTTGATAATAAGCAAAAATAAGTAAGTAAACAAATAACAAACAAAATCTGCCCTTTCTTCAATCAAGCAGACTCTGATTTTAGAAGCCTATGGCATGAACCAGTCAAAAGAACATCAAGCAATACTCCACTATGGAAATCACAGTTTACATTTCAATCTATAGACAGGAGCTTTTGTGAACACAATCTACTCTTTTAGAGAGGTGTTTGGCTTCTATGCTGCAAAATACTCTGCTGACTACTTAGTGTAGCTTTCTCCGAGTATAAATATTTTATGTGCCGGGCTGTGTAGGGATTCGTCAATGTCCTCCTATTGGCCAGAGGTCTGACTCCAACTTTCTGCGTCAGAAAGAAAAGGGAGAAGTGAGTCTAGTGAAAAACTTTCTCTCTGGCAAACATACTCAATTGGTCTCTGAAATGAAAAGGTTTTCAACACTGGATGGCTAGAGGGAGGAATGAGAGTACAGAGAAGAAACTTCAAACTCTCTAAGGCTGCTTTTCAAAGCCAATGTCGACCTGAAGATGAAAACCATAATAATTTCTCTGGGGCTTTAAGAAACTGCCTCAGTAAGTTTTGTTGCTGCAAAATTCATAATTTAAAGGCTCTTTCTACCTATTCCAGCCTAAATTGTGTGAATAAAGATCATTTCTGTCTTTACTAACTATATCAGTCTTTTTCTCAGGGTCTTACCAGAGGTCCCTATAAGGTCCTGTAATGTAGAGTCACTCAGAGTGTACCACAAACACCGCCATTTCCCTTTCTCCCTTTCCTGTCTCTATTATTTTCTGCTCTTACATGAAAATCTACTAAATGCCTCCCCCACTTGTCCTATTTCTCCACTGTTTCTTTCAATCAACTAGTCACTAAGTATTTGTTAATGAAAACCACATATATATACTGTGCATCAATAAGTTGGTATTCAAAGGTTAAGTAAATAAACTCAAAATAATAAATTTTGAGCCATTTTTAATTGAATTCATGAATTTTCTGCTTGTTTCTGTAATACATGGAGACTGATTCTCTACTCTCCAAAAGTTTAGAAAGCATAATAAAAAACCTATCTTGCATTCTTTCCTCAATCTCATGACCACCAGTGAATTTGCTTGAAAGCCATTTGAAAGAAAGAGCTCATTAATGAAAGAAATTTTTGGAATAAGACATAAATCTTAGAAAAGAACATTTCATACTTTATAAACTCAGGAACCCCCACATGAAATGAAATTCTATTTAATCTTTCTGTATAACTACCCTTGCCTTGCCTTGAAGAATTCTTTAGCTTATAGAAGATCTTAACGTAAGTTACAGTGCAGGAAGAAACCATAACTGGTCTCACCAAAAGTTTACATAAAGCTATGAAAAATAGCTACATAGCAGGATGTGAATGGCAGTGAGGCCTAAACAGAAAACATCCTTAATTTTTTGAGAATTGTGTCATATTCTGCTTTCATTCCCACCCATAACTTCCCACAACTCATTCATGGTATGGGAGGGAGAATGCAGAACTGGATGAGCTTTAGAATCTTACTCTGGATGGCAGTTTCTATGGATTAGCTGTTTCTTTAAAATCTAAGGAACTAGGACACCAGAAGGATGCATAAGACATCACAGTAAGATTTGAGTTTCACCCCTCTCTGTGGTCTCCTATTGTGATGGACTGAACTACAAGGATTCCTTTGCCATTATCAATTTTAGATCATGGTGAACCCAGGTTGTGTGACTTCTTCAGCCACTTTCTGCTAAGCTTTTATATGTGTAGGTTCCTAACATTCTGATTGGCAAGTTGTAAGTGGAAAAAGTCTCAGTGGGAAGATAACTTAGTTATTAGCAAGTGATGGTATAAAATATGGGAAAGCAACCTTGGACTTCCATTCAAAATCAGCTAGCAAATGAGTTTTATCTCCTGCCAACATCAATGGATCAGAGGAGGCTGCCTAGATTATGATGTTGAAAAAAGTTCAGTGATGGCCTCAGAGCAGAGAGCAAAGAACAAAGAATACTGCGGTTGCATTCGCTATCTATTGTTGCATGACAAATTACCTCAAAGCTTCATAGGTTAGAACAACAAACACTTATTTCTTAGTTTCTGCAGGTTAGGAATTTGGAAGCAGCCTACCTGAGTGGTTCTAGCTCAAGGAATCTAATGAGTTTGCTTGCAAGATATCTGTAAAGGTGGTAGTCATTTGAAGGCTTGACTGGGGATGGAGCATCTACATGTGTGGTGGCTCATCAACATGGCTGTTAGCAGCGAGTCCTTTGCCAACTGTTGTCCAGAAGCCTCATTTTTTCATCATGTGGGTTTTTTTCCACAACATGACAACTGACTTTCCCAGGACTTGTTATCAAATATACACATGTAGAGATAAACATAGGCATAGACAGATGATAGATGAGAGAGAGAGAGAAAGAGAGAGAGAGAAAGAGATAACAGATAGATAGATGAATATAGCTTTTATAACCTGGTCTCAGAAATTATTTACCATCACTTTAGACATATTCTGTTGATCACACAGACCAACCATAATGTGGGCCAACAAGGAAGCTGGCTGCCATAGTGCTCAACAAGCTATATTTTTAATCGACGAGGAAATGGAGAGTAATAGTATATGTTATTTGTTGACTCTGTCCTAGAGGTTAGTATGTAAGCATGCAAACATGTAGCATGTAGCATGCAAACCTCATGTAAGGTTTTTTATAATTTCATACAACAGATTAAATCTTTACCTTATTCTATTGACCATAAAATGGCAAAATAATTTATCTAGAAAAAATGTTTACATATGTATAATCTATCTCCTTTCTATTAGTTTAGGTGCACTTTACTTACATCTGTAACAAATGTTTATCAAAAGGTGACTACTTAGCACAGGCACTCAACTAGGTACTGTAAAAACATACATAAAAAAGATGTATGGCACCTGAGTCAAGGTGCTCTATCTAATGGAAACCAAGAATCTTAGCAATATGGCAATATAATACAGTAATATATCTACAGCCAAAGATGATTAAGACTCTAAAATTTTTGAGTAAAGTGATTTCTTTGAGTGACTGCCAGTCTCAACTCACATCTTGATTTCTGATCTCTTCCCCTTTAACTGAACTTTAAACTAGTTTACTAGATTTATTCTGAAACAAATGTGGCCTTATAAGCTTTCACAACTCTCAGTTACCAACAGGGCAAAAGCCAAACAAGCAC
>NW_012105886.1:1883348-1884688 GCF_000951045.1 Mandrillus leucophaeus
TGTATTTGGGCATATATGTAGCAATAGCAATGGTGGTGGTGGGATGGGGGGGTTGGGGTGGTTGGCGGTATGTTTCAATTGGAAATTAGCCTTCAGCTTTTAAAATTTGAAATCCACACTCTGTCCTTGAAATTCAGCACTCAGGAACTGGGTAGAGTGGGTGGATATAATAAGTGAATGCCTTTTGAGAGACTCAGTAGGCTTGGTGAAGGAACTGAGAGATGGTTATAGTGGGAAAGAGGGTGGGCAGTGTTCTATGTTAACAATCTTATTTAAATGGCTAGAATTTTGTGGCAACGAAACTCAGGATATGCTTATGCTAGAGTATGGATGATGGGGTGGATGATGAGGTGTATGGGGAAAGGAAAGTTGGGGTGGTATGCAGTTATAAGGTCAAAGAATGTCGCCTTTTAAAATACAGAACAGTTTTAAAGAATTAAACTAAAAACAGACAATGTGAGAGGAACAAGTTTTTGCATGGCATTCCCAAGAAGAAATAATACACTACACTTGTTATGCATTACAGTCTGTGCTCAAAATGCTATTTCAGCATTCTAGGTATTAAAAAAAGAACCTTATGTGGTCTTGTGGTGAACGACTGTGAAGGATTATTTAAAGTAAACTGTAGGGAAATATAAAACAAACCCAGCTAATTTATCACAACAGTGAAGATGCATAAATAAGATGTTTATGAATAACAAGGACAGCTTACCTATTATTTCAAAAAAAATTCATTTTTAGTAGAAAATGTGCCACATTTTATTTAAAGGAGAATGACCCCTATTTTTTCCCCCACAGCTTTATAGCCTCTGGTACAGCTTTACTTATTACTATGAATATAACATGATGACTATTTTGGAAATGTTTTAATTGCATGATGACCCTCTGGGAATTTTGGCTTGAGGGATAGATATCGTCACACTCAAGACTAATATTGGTTTAATCCGGGGAGCTCAAGAACTCAGCAAATGTGATTGCCGATCAATTGCCAATCAAAGAAGAAATGGAGAGCAAGAAAGAAGTTAGACCCAAGTACCCTGTGAGTCTTTTATTAACAACATCCAGAATTTTATGGAAGAAAAATCTCTGAATCTCTCTGGCCAAGTGTTTCAACAAGTAAACATCCTACACAGTTTTTCACAGGAGGCTACAGTTATAGGCTTGAATTATTATCTGTGCTTTGCTTTGTAGTTCTGAAATTGGCATGTCAATTAATGCAGCACTGACTGTCAGTTGTCTACCCAATGGTTCCCCTTTTCTTCTGTTCACACAGTTACTATATATAAAAATACACACACACACACACACACACACACACACACATATATATATATATATAT
>NW_012105886.1:1887918-1889240 GCF_000951045.1 Mandrillus leucophaeus
CAAACAAACAAACAAACACAGAATGCTCGTTTCTGTGGAAAGGTCTATGGATGTTTTCAGATTTCAAAGGGCTCTGTGACTTTCAAAAAGTTTAAACACTACTACATAGACTTTACAATGGTCAAAGTTCAGAACACTGACAATGCCAAATATTGGTAAGGATGTGGAACAACAGGATCATTTATTCACTGCTGGTGGGAATGTGAAATGTCACAGCCAGTTTGGAAGACAGTTCGGTTTCCATACTCCTTCATATTTAGCCAAAGGAGCTGCAAACTTATGTCCACATGGAAATCTGCACATGGATATTTGTAGCAGCTTTATTCCTAACTGCTAAAACTTAGAAGCAACAAAGACATCCTTCCATAGGTGAATAAACTGTGGTATATTCAGACAATGAAATGTTTTTTAGCACTAAAAAGAAACAGACTCTCAAACTGTGAAAAGACATGGAGGAAACTTAAACGCATATTACCAAATGAGAACCAATCCAAAAAGCCTATAAACTATATAATTTCAACTATCTGACATTCTGAAAAAGGGAAAATTATGGAGACAGTAATTTTCCAGGGATGCCAGGAGTTAGAGGGCAGAGACAAGGATGAGTAGGTGGAGTACAAAAGATTCTTACATCACTACCCTGTATACTATAATTATAGACACATATTTTTCCAACTACAACACCAAGAGTGAACCCTAATATAAACTATGGACTCTGGGTGCCAATGATGTGTCAACATAGGCTTATCAATTGTAACAACTATACCACTCTAGCAGGGGTTATTGATAAAGGGGGAGGCCATGCATCTGTGGACAGGGCATATATGGAACTCTCAGTACTTGCTACTCAATTTTTCTGTGAACCTAAAACTACTGTAAAAAAAAGAAAGTAAAGTCTGTTAAAAAAAAAAAAAAAAAAGGTTAGGCACCAGTGCTAAGAAATATGTTCCCTTTCTAAGTGTTGCTTTATGAAGATCTTCACTATTTACTCAGTCTTCCTCAGCAACCTCATTTTCTAAACTCTCACAGCGCCCTCCAATCATCTACTATATGCTTCTGAAACTCTGAAACTCTGAATCCTTGCCCTGACTCCTGACCCAATTCTGTATTTCCCATCTCTTTGTGCCTCTACATGTACTGTTCTCATTTATGGGGTGTATTTCTCCCTCTTCCCTTCCTAAATATCTTCTCTTCTATAAATAGTCCCTGGTTTTTCCTGACAGAATTTGTTGTACAGTCCAAACATAAATATATATATACACACACACACACATATAAATGTTATATATATGCTAATATATAAAATACAAATTATATATATA
>NW_012105886.1:1891700-1899807 GCF_000951045.1 Mandrillus leucophaeus
TACAGGGTGATTGGAGAGGTCTTCAAGAACCTAGAGAGTGGTGGAGCCACCATGTGGAGGGAACTTGATTCCTAAATGACTACGAAGGACTTCTTTTCACTCTAACATAAGCAAGAAGCCATCTTTACTGTGTAAAGTCACTCTGATACCAATTTGTTTGTTAATGGTTAGCACACTCTCTCTAATTGTTCCCAATGCAAACTGCTTTCTGTATCTTTTATAGATATTTGTGTTTCTTAACCAAAGTTTTAGCTGGCCCATATTTCTGCACCTCATCAACAGGAGAAAATAAGTTAGATGAAAAGAATGTTTATATTATTGAGAAGTGTAAGACAGGATAGGTAGCTAAATCATATGAATACCCCTTTGAAGGACACTATTAAATATAATCAAATCATAGATTCCATCACCACATTTGGAAAGGGATAGTTGAAGAAAACAACATATAAGTATTTCATATTGATTAAAATAAAAAATATTCTTATTTCATCAAACATAGTTTGATCAAACACGAAAATATACCATGAATGGTCTATGTCAATAATCACTGATCTGCTTCTCATTGTCAAGTGAGATAACCAACTCTTAAAAAAAACTGCCTAGTGTTAATTATTTGTTTCACTACAGTAACCATTTCTCTCTCTTTCTCTCTGTCTCTGTCTCTCTCTCTCTCTCCTCTTTCTATCTCACTCCATATATATGTGTGTGTGTGTATAAAAAGATATGCATACAAAAATATTTATATATTTATATATGTAAATAATAACATGTTACATACCTTTAATGTACAAATTACAACTTATTTAAACTAAACTAAACTAAACTAAAATAAAATAAAATAACCTGGAAACATAAAAACATCTTGTCATCATAAAAACAATTTAATGCTGCTGGAAGCAGGTTCACTTATTCTAGCTGCATAATCCTGAAAACCCCAGGTAATTTTGGGTACTTGGAGACATTGATCTTTTGCAAATTTGAGATGCCAGCACAGCCCATGTCTCCTTTAAGTGAATCATACAATGATACAAAATAAGATGTGGCAGTCAAAAAGATGTTTGTTGAATACTCTCATTATTCACCTTCCACTAGAAAGGTCACATAAATGAAAGCCTTATACCTTTTTCCCCAACACATCTATTACAAACTCATCAGGTTAGGAGAGGGAGCCTTCACCAGTTAAAGAGGCTGCACACAAAAATTCATAGAAAGGACAGATTTCAATACATCATCTTCAAGAAGTGATACTCTCAGAGATTTGCACCACTGCTCTTTTACAAAATCTTTGATTTGCTTTTGATATGCATTTTCACCCTTTCAAACACAACCAGATCTCAGTATATATCACATTTTTAATGAGAAGAAACAAGCAGGTGTTGATGTGTTATATATAACTGCAACAATTCCAACTACATTTGTCTAATGGGTATGAATATCACTTTTCAACAATACACTAAAGAAAATGAAAAATAGAATAGAAAACCATCCCTATATTTGGCAACTAGAAAAGACATATTTAAGTGGCAGCTTTCATTTATTTTGGAAGACTGCTGGAAATCAACAACATTTAGAGATTACTGAGAAGACATTACTGTGAATCAAGCGTGTATTATTTAAAATCTGCATATTATTTAATAATCCATGTTTACCTTCTTGAAAGCATTCATAAGTATGAAATATGTATTCCTTATTATATATTATTGATGGGCATTTATGTTCCTGAAGTCCATGCACATCAAAGTGAAGAGTCTTTTTTTTCTTTTCTTTTTTTTGGGGAGGATGGGGATAGAGTTTCGCTCCTGTTGCCCAGGCTGGAGTGCAATGGCGTGATCTTGGCTCACCACAACCTCCACCTCCCAGGTTCAAGTGATTCTCCCACCTCAGCCTCCTGAGTAGATGCGATTACAGGCAGGCACCACCACAGCCAGCTAACTTTTTATTTTTAGTAGAGATGGGGTTTCTCCATGCTGGTCAGGCTGGTCTCAAACTCCCCACCTCAGGTGATCCACCCACTTCGGCCTTCCAAAGTGCTAGGATTACAGGCATGAGCCACCACACCTGGCTGATGAGTCTTTATTATAAATGCTTCAACTACTATTTTATCAAAACATCTATAATCACACTATATGCACTTTCACATGTGGAAAGGTTGACATAGCTATATGATTGTAATCTTTGCTCACCATTATCCAAAACCCCAACTTGTACCAAGTCAATGGCTACAACAAATAAAATCACCACCATCATAATAAACAACAAACCACTTACTAAGTTTGTATTCTCCATAAATAAACTGTTTAGCAGTAGAGGTAGAAAAGTTGTTCAATGTGGTCCATACATTCAAGGAAATTACAGATTATTGAAAGATAAAAATTTGCATGAGAATAATAATTAGCAAGATAAGTAGCCTTTGCAATTTCATCAGTGTCATAGGTTTCCTAACCAAGGGTTATTGACAGCAAGTCTGGACAGATCAGGAAAAGTCAGACCTCATATAAAGATGGGGCACACACTAGGGCAAGTGTGCATATCAGAGAGTGACTGAGGAAGGTAAGCCACTGGCTTCATGGAAACCTAAGTGCTTGGAAGTGGAGTCTCACCATGAAGAATACAGTTGTGGGTGGGACTCTTCCTCCTATCAGATCTTTGGAAACCACTGGGATTAAGTCACATAATGAATGGTCAATAAGGCAAGGACTTAGTTTCTTTATTTTAAAACAAGATCAGAGTGAGACCAACAGCATGGACACTCATCTAAAATAATGGACAAGTGTCCCTGAGTGCAAAGAATGGAGGGACACAAGCATCAAAAGCCAAGCATAATTTTACATCAATAAATCATTAGTGAAAAACAGCATTTTAAATCAAAGATTTTGACTTCAGTGAGAAGACAGAATTTGAATAGGACTTTGAGGGAAGGACAAAACTTAGTTAAGCACAGTATAGAAATCTGAGAACTGCATGAGCAAGGGTTAGAAGGCAGCAGTTTATATGGGATATCTACGAAGTGTTAACAAAAATAAAATGAAGTAGGTTGCTTGCAAAGTCTGTAGTAAGAAAGTTGAGAGGCTGGTACAATGGAGAGTTTTGATGTTAGAATAAAGTACGTAACTTAATCAGGTAATGGAAAACCATTAAAATTTTGTGAGCAATGTGCAGATGTAGGTAAAAAGTCTAGAGAATGGAAAATACAGTTGGTCTACAATAGATTAATTTGGGAGTAGAGTCGGTGATATCAAAGAAAATAGAAGTTAATGGGCTGATATGAGAAAGTCATAAAGGATTTAGCAAAGCACATGCTATGTCCTACGCCAGGACATGCAGAGTCCTTTCCTGCCAGGACCCTGCATGTCCTGGCATGTTTTCTGCCACGCAGAGGACACGCAGAGTCCTGGCAGGAAAGAGATAATTTAAAGTTATCCCCAAGGATTTGATTCTAGGAAACTGGAAGACTGATGCAATGACTGAAGTGACAAGGGAACAGAAGGGAGCAGAAGATGGGACAGGGTACAGTTGGTGAGATTAGTGTTAGGGATGTGGTATTTTATACAATAGTCTACTTGTCATGAGGCTGCATATTTCCCCTCTGCCTTCAATGGCTAAAGGGGGGCATTTCTTTCATCCCTTGAACTCAAAAAGAAGAATCAGCATTAATAAAGTTTTATAAATAATGAGGAAGAGAAAACGCAATTAATTATTTCCTGATATATGGAATTAGTTGTTCCCTGATATATGGAATAAATAGCTAGATTTTAATACTTTTAATACCAAAATGAACTGCCTGCAAAGAGAATAAAATATGATTTTTCCCTGAGGTCTCATATGAATACATATATTTCCAGTAGCATAAAATTTCTCCATTTTTTCAAAGTCCGGACTCATAAAACATTTAGGTATGTACTAGTAATCTAATTACCATTTAACCCAAAGAAGTAATCTTATCACTTTTCAATCCAGTGCTCTTCACCGCCTTCTACTCCCACTTCAACCCCACCTCAATTCTTTATCTTCAAGTTGGTTAGCTCCGATGCAATAGTTGACTGGTATCACCAGTCTTAATTCAATTAGTTCTCATAAGAATGTAAATAAAATAAAACTATCTTACAAATGGTTACCAAAATGTACCAACTTTCTAAAAACATTGTTACCCAAGAATACCCAACAGTTAAAGTTCATTGGGCCTAAAACAATCACTATTATACACGTATAGAAATTTGAAACATATTAATATTTTCCAGAGTGGGTAGAAAGTTTTGAATTTGCTGCAAGGGAAGACCAAGAAACAGGAGAGAGCGCCACCTTTTGTGAAACCTGCTAAGTGCCAAGCACAGTACTGGCAGCTACACACCTTATATCATTTAATCCTCTACCATTTTCTTTTAGTTATGTATTGGTAAGAATACGAAGAATTATCTTTATTAAAATAGCCACTCCATATAATATAACACACCCATTTTAAATGTATAGTTTGATGGGATTTAATAAAGGTACATATCCATGCGAACAAAACTGTAATCAAAGTTCTAAGTTCCCCCAAATTTCCCAAAACAACTGTGCTCATATTCAATTTTCCCACAACCCTGGCCCTAGGCAAACACAGATTTGCTTTCTCACAGTATATACTAGTTTTGCCTGGGCTAGAATTTCTTATAAAAGAAACATACAATGTGTGCACTCTTTGGTGTCAGATTACTTTACTCATCATAATGTTTTCTGAGATTCATTCATGTTACTACATAGTTCAGGTTGCATAGTTCTTTGTTATTACCAAGTAGTATTCCATTGTATGAATATACAACAATTTGGTTATCACTCGCTAGTTTTTTGACATTTGGCTTGGTTCCAGTTTTTAACTGTGATGAATAAAGCTGCAATGAACATTTATGTACAAATCCTTGTGTGGATACATTTTCTCTTGGGTAAACACTGAAGTGTGGAATTGCTGGGTCATATGGTAAATGTATATTTCACTTTCTAAGGAACTGCCAAACTGTTTCCCAAAGTGATGATAAAATTTTACACTCCCATCAGATGTTCAAGAATTCCAGTTGCTCCACATCGCTGACAACATTTGGTCTTGTCAGATTTTTTATTTTTATTTTTAGCTTTTGTAGTGGACAAGTAATGTTGCCTCATTGTGGTTTTAATTGCATTTCTCTTATGATAATGATTATGAAGATTATGATGAGCCTCTTTTCATGTATTTATTGGCCATTCAAATATCTTCTTTCATGAAGTTTCTGCTCAAGTCTTTTGAAAGTTTTTGATTGCCTAAAAAAATTAATTGGATAGTTAATATTCTTACAGTAGGTTTATAAGAGTTTTTATACATTCTGAATAAAAATATTTGCAAGGACCAGGCGCCGTGGCTCACATCTGTAATCCTAGCACTTTGGGAGGCCGAGGTGGGCAGATCGCCTGAGGTCAGGTGTTCAAGACCAGCCTGGCCACCATTGTGAAAACCTGTCTCTACTAAAAATACAAAAATTAGCCAGGTGTGGTGGCACACGCTTGTAATCCCAGCTACTCGGGGGGCTGAGGCAGGATAATCACTTGAAATCAGGAGGCAGAGGTTGCAGTGAGCCAGGATCATACCAACTGCCCTCCATCCAGCCTGGGTGACAGAGTGAGACTCCATCTCAGAAAAGAAAAAAAAAAGTTTGCAAATATTTTCTCTCACTTTGTGATTTACCACTTCATTTTCTTAAGAGATCCTCCAAAGAACAGAAGTTAGAAGTTTGTTTTTATTTTGATAAAATCTAATATTTTTAATGAATAAGTGTGTC
The DNA here is from genome assembly GCF_000951045.1 of Mandrillus leucophaeus. NCBI lineage: Eukaryota > Metazoa > Chordata > Mammalia > Primates > Cercopithecidae > Mandrillus > Mandrillus leucophaeus. The sequence goes on from NW_012105886.1 coordinate 1,897,487, forward strand.
CTGTCTAAGAAGACTTTGCTTAACCCAAGATCATACAGATATTATCCTATGGTTCTTTCTAGAAGTTTTATAGTTGTAGCTTTAGGTTGAGGACTATAATTTATTTTGAATTAAATTTTATAGATGATGTAAAACAAAGCTAATGCTTCATATAGTTTTACATTTGGATGTCCAGTTGTTTCAGCACAATTTGTTGAAAAGATCATCCTTCCCCACTGAATTAATTTGACAACTTTGTAAAAGATCAATTGACCACAAATGTGCGATTTATTTATAGACTGTTCTGTTTATCTGATCTACATTTCTATCTTTAGGCCAGTATCTACTTCCTTAATTACTATGACTGTATAGTAAGGATTAAATTGTGAAATGAGATACTCTATAAGTGCTATGGACTGAACTTTGTCCTTCCAAAATCTATATGTTGAAGCTCTAACCCTCAATGTGACTATATTCGGAGTAAGGAAGTAACTAAGGTTAAGAGATCATAAGGGCAGGACCCTGATCCACTACGATTAGTGTCTTTTTAAGAGGAGACACCACAGAGCTTGCTCTCTCTCTCTCTCTTTCTGTCTCTCTCTATCTCTCCCCCCATGTAAGGACCCAGTGTAAAGGCAGCTCTCTACAAGCCAGAAAGAGAGTTCTCCCCAGTAACTAAATCAGCTGACAACTTGATCATGTACTTCCCAGCTTTCAGAACTGTGAGAAATAGACTCCTGTTATTTAAGCCACACAGTTTGTGGTATTTTGTTTTGGTATCTTGAGTTAAGATAGTAAATTCTGCAATATTATGCCTCTAGTTTACAATCACTTTGATTACCCTATGTCATTTGCATTGCTATGTAAATTTTATTAAAAAGTTACCAATTACTACCAAAAGGAAAGGTGGCATTATTTTGATGATGACTATGTTAAATCTATAAATCAGTTCAAGGATATTTGACATACAATTTCTATTGGCCATTCTGATGCATGAACATGATATATCTCTCTCCATTTGTTTAGGTATCCTTTCATTTATATCTGTAGTGCTTTGTAGTTTTCGGAATATAAATCTTCCATATATAAAAATTTATCCTTAATTATTTCATGTTTTTGTCATTGTACTTTGCTTACATATAGAAACACAATAAATTTTGTATATTAGTTTGTATTCTAGACTGTGTTAAATTCACTTCAAGTAGCTTTTTGGTAAATCTCTTAGAATTTTCTAGGTATACAATCAAGTAGTCTGTGAATAAAGACCATTCTCCCTATTCCTTTCAAATTGTATGTCTTTTGTGCTTTCTTGTGTGTGTATATGTGTGTGTGTGTTGCTTGTTTTGTCTTGCAGTGAGTAACACTCTCAATGTACTGTTGAATATAAGTGATGAGAAAGGAAATTCTTGCTTAGTCTCGATCTCAAGGATATAGTTTTTTCACCATTAAATAAAATATTATCTTAAGATTTCCTGATACATGCTCTTTGTCAGATTGAAGAAATCCCTTCCATTCCCGGTCTTATGACTGTATCATGAGTGCATATTGAATTTTGTCAATTATTTTTTGCAACTATTATGATTAACACACACACACTATTTACCTCATTTATTGTGGCAATATGGTGATTTTGTATTGACTGGTGAATATTCAACTAACCTTGCACTTTTGGGATAAAGTTAATTGGGTCATCTTGTATCATACAGTTCATATAATTGCTGAATTTGACTTGATAGCATTTTGTTTAGGAGTTTTGAATCTACATTCTTGAGGAATAGTGATCTATAGTTTGTTTTGGGTTTGTTTGGTTGTTTGTTTTTTTGATAACGTCTTTGTCTTGGGAGTCATGATAATGATGGTTTCAGAGCTGTGTTAGAATACGTTCTCTCCTTCTCTAATATTTGAAAGGGTTCATATAAAATTGGTGTGATTTCTTTCTTAAAAGATTGACAGAATTCGCCAGTGAAGCTATCTGGGTCTGGAATTCTTATTTTAGAAACATTTTTTAAATTACCAATTCAATTTTTTAAACACATATATTGCTATTTATATTTTCTATTTATTCTAGTGTCAGTTTTTGGTGATTTCTGTCTTTCAAACAACTTCTGCATTTCATCTAAGTTGTCAACTTTATTGACTTAATGTTTCTTATCATATTGTCTTAATATGCATTTATGAATTTAAGGTCTATAGCAACATCACTTTTCTTTTGTGATGCTGAAATTTTTCCCTTCAGTCTGGCTGGTGCAAATGAATGTCTTCCAGCCCTGTGTGGATTTTGAGAATTGCTCAGCTTGCTGTAACCCAGTGTTTTTTCTTTGCCGAGCCTTTTATAGCTTCCC
>NW_012105886.1:1904849-1906051 GCF_000951045.1 Mandrillus leucophaeus
TAGCCAGATGTGGTGGTGGGCGCTTGTAGTCCCAGCTACTCGGAAGGCTGAGGCAGGAGAATGGCATGAACTCAGATGGCAGAGCTTGCAGTGAGCCAAGATTGTGCCACTGCATTCCAGCCTGGGTGACAGGGCAAGACTCCATCAAAAATAAATAAATAAATAAATAAAATAAAATAAAATAAAATAAATAAATGAAGCCATGTCCCAAAATGGAGCAAAACGTAAAAGTGGGGAGAGAAGAGTTGGCCTCTAAAATTCATTACTATTAAATGTCAAAATGTATAGCTCATTGCCAGAAACAAGAGATATGCCCAATACATTGCACAGTGCCATGAGTATGGGATTCTTAAAAAAATAGCGCCCATCCCGTATATTGATAATTGCTGTGAAACACACAGAAAGAGACTTTCAGGCTATTTTCCAGGTCTGTTTTGTGTTTCCTGAATTTGCAGCTTTTCTAGGTGTTACATGTAGATTGTTTTTCTTTTGTTTTCCAGCTCTCTAGTTGTTTCTAGGTGTTGGGAGTTATTTGATTCTAACTAAAAGTGAAAGTGGTTTGTTGACCTTCAGGCACACAGACACACAGAATTATTATTTGGTCTTGGAACATATCAGTCTATTATTATTTACATAAGACAAGAAAGAATTCCAAAGTGGAAGTAAAGAGAGGAAAACTAAAACGTACATAAAAATGGCTCCTGGAAGACCCATCTCAAGTGCAGAGGCACACATAGGCTCAAAATAAAGGGATGGAAGAAGATCTACCGAGAAAAGGGAAAACAAAAAAATCAGGGCTGCAATCCTAGTCTCTGATAAAACAGACTTTAAACCAAGAAAGATCAAAAAGAACAAAGAAGGTCACTACATACTGGTAAAGGGATCAATTCAACAAAAGGAGCTGACGATCCTAAATATATATGCACCCAATACAGGAGCACCAAGATTTATAAAGCAAGTCCTTGGAGACCCAGAAAGAGATGTAGACTCCCACACAATAATAATGGGAGACTTTAACATCCCACTGTCAACATTAGACAGATCATTGAGACAGAAAGTTAAAAAGGATATCCAGGAATTGAACTCAACTCTGCACCAAGTGGATCTAATAGACATCTACAGAACTCTCCACCCCAAATCAACAGAATACACATTCTTCTCAGCACCACATCACACTTATTCCAAAATTGACCACATAGTTG
>NW_012105886.1:1911111-1912697 GCF_000951045.1 Mandrillus leucophaeus
TTTTCTTTTGTGATGCTGAAATTTTTCCCTTCAGTCTGGCTGGTGCAAATGAATGTCTTCCAGCCCTGTGTGGATTTTGAGAATTGCTCAGCTTGCTGTAACCCAGTGTTTTTTCTTTGCCGAGCCTTTTATAGCTTCCCTCTTTGCAATATCCAATCAGAAACTCATGACGAACCCTAATAGATTTCTAGAGCTCTTTCTTTGTGTTTCTGCACCCTCTGCACTGCTCTGTATCACAAGTTCTAGCCACCTCATCCTCTTACATTCCAAAATCTGTCTCCTCACCTCAGTGGTAAGATTCTTCTCTGTGATTTCTCCTCCCCTTCTCATGGTTTGTTACATGCTTCCTGGCAGAAAGCCATGTGAGTTCGGGTCTTACTTCACTTCCTTCCTTTTCATCAGGGATCTCAGTTGTGTGTTGTCTGTTGTCCAACATATAAAAACAATTATTTCGTATAGTTTGTCCAGGTTACCTGTTGTTTGTTTGAAGTAAGCGTACGTCTAGCACCAACTAAACTGCAACGACCAGAAAAAAATAGTGACATATTACAGATGAAGGGCACTGAGACAGAGATTTAATTTTTGCACTGTCCGTAGCTAATAAGTATGACTAAACCTCCAACTAGGTTTTTTCTACTTTACCATGCTGCCTTTCAACTTACTCAACAGATATTTATTGGACACCTATATAGCATTTTGCTAGACTTGAGAGAAATGCGTTTTATAATCCATTCCCTGAAGCTTACTATCTAATTGGAGTAAAAAGATATTCACATGAAACCAGATAAGGCAGTGAATTATATAATCTGTGCTAGCAAAGTTTAAGGAGGATGGGAGACAATACATTTTGCATAGTTGTTTTAACAGGAGAAAATGATGGCATGTAATTGAAGTATAAACAAAACAGTGAGAGAAAATATAAGAACACCTAGAAAATATAATCCAATTCAATGGTTGACATTCATGAGAACTTTCTGATTCTAATACATCTTTATAGCAACCATAGTGGTTTCATTGGAACCCTGCAAAGCCATTTTTGTCTTTTTATCTTCTTTGTGACCCCCTAAAGAAGTCTATTTAAGAATTATTTAATATCTCCATCATAAAACAGAGATCCTGAAAGCTCATTTATTTTAATGAGATTAAAGAATTTAGTAGTAAAAAACTAAGCAAATATTAGCTTCAGAGAACGACTTGAAATGTTTTAAAGCAACAGATCCCACAGAAAACAACTAAGGACTCCTAAAAATGTCAATGTAATTCAATCAATTATGTAAGATTTGATTGATTTAAAGATGCATTTCATAATTTGAGATATTGGTATATGAAGAACCCAGCCCTATAAAAATAGCCACTTTGGGAGGCTGAGGTGGGCAGATCACGAGGTCAGGAGATCGAGAACATCCTGGCTAACACAGTGAAACCCCGTCTCTACTAAAAATACAAAAAAGGTAGCCAGATGTGGTGGTGGGCGCTTGTAGTCCCAGCTACTCGGAAGGCTGAGGCAGGAGAATGGCATGAACTCAGATGGCAGAGCTTGCAGTGAGCCAAGATTGTGCCACTGCATTCCAGCCTGGGTGACAGGG
>NW_012105886.1:1917052-1922833 GCF_000951045.1 Mandrillus leucophaeus
ATTATAAATAATGCTGCTATAAAGACACATACACACGTATGTTTATTTCAGCACTATTCCCAATAGCAAAGACTTGGAACCAACCCAAATGTCCATCAATGAAAGACTGGATTAAGAAAATGTAGCACATATACACCATGGAATACTATGCAGCAATAAAAAAAAGGATGATTTCATGTCCTTTGTAGGGACGTGGATGAAGCCGGAAACCATCATTCTGAGCAAACTATCGCAAGGACAGAAAACCAAACACCGCATGTTCTTACTCATAAGTGGAAATTGAACAGTGAGAACACTTGGACACATGGTGGGGAACACCACACACTGGGGCCATCGTGGAGAGAGGGAAGGTGAGAAGGATAGCATTAGGAGATATACCTAATGTAAATGATGAGTTAACGGGTGCAGCACACCAACATGGCTGCACAATGTGCACATGTCCCCTAGAACTTAAAGTAAAATAATAAAAAATAAACAAATAAATAAAATTTTAAATTTTAAAAAATGGCTCCTGGAGCAGAAGTGATGAGCATGCATTTGCCTCTAAACCTAAATGTTTGATAAATTATCTTTCACTGAATTTTAATTTCTAAATTAAATGTAAAGAAAAATATTGTTGAGGATCATTTCCATACTGACCTGTGTGATACATGTGATGGCTTATCACTATCACTTTTTCCTGAAAGCGCTAATTAAGGATTGTGATAGGTAGAGAAAAAAAATCACTATAGTCCTTGTAGTCTAAAGTGGACAAATGACATACACAGAAATCATACACATCTTTTCCAATGGTGGTGACTAGAGTAGACTGAAAATGGACTTTGGATATATATTGTTCAAGATTCTCCTGCTTGCAACTTTATATATGTATTGGTCAAGATTCTCCTGCTTGCAGCCATAAGGATGCCCTTTACGGTGAGGAAAGTTTGACTAAGGTCTTTCCTTTTGGCTTAAGTAGCTGGGAATGTTTTGAAGCCAGCACACGGTATTGGGAGCTCAAGGACCATTGCTACCATCAGTCCACACTTCCACTCTTCTCTCATTTCTGTTTGTCAGCACTAGGAAACTTGAACAGCCGAAAGTAGGGTTCCTCAAATCAGTACTATTGAAATGTGAGGTTAGATAATTATTTGTTGTTGGGGCAACTGTCTCGTGCACTTTAGGATGCTTAGCGTCTTCCCTGGCCTCTATCCCCTAGATAACAGTAGCACCTTGCTCTCAAGTTTTGAAAAACACAGGTGTCTCCAGAGGTTGCTACATGTCCCCTCAGGGAAAAAGTCGCCCCCAGTTGAGAACCACTGGCCTAGAGAATAATAACACAGTTTGCATAAATTCAAATTATATCACTTTCTATCAATGTAACATTGAGCAAGTGACCTTACCTCTTTGTGCCTGAATTTCCTCATCTCTCTAATAATAATTATAACATTATATACAAGATAAGGGTATTGTGAGGTTCAAGTGAGAAAATACAAACAAAACTCTTAGAATAGTAATTTCACACAGTTAGCCTTCAATTAATGTTAGCTCTTAATACAAAAGTAAGGTTCTCTTCAGATGGTAACGAAATAGCTTCTGGTAGAACCAGATTCAACAGAAGTAGCTTAATAACTCTAGAGGAATCAACAGCTTTTTTTTCTCCCAGTGTATCAGCTAGTCCAGCTTGAGTCATATGACTCTGTCTTGGACAAAACACAGTGGCCTTTACTGTACACAGTGGTGTACTTTAAATGGCTAGGCTTGGGTCATACTCCAATCCTATCACTAAATGGAAGAGACTACTCAAAGAAGAGAGTTAGAAAAGTATGATGGCAAACAAAATACACAGTCACCATAGTTCACTGCAGGGTATAAAATATTGTGCAAGTAGATTGCCTACTGTGTTAGTCCATTTTGCATTGACTAGGTAAGAAATGAGCATAATATGTATATATATACATAATATATATATTATGTATATACAGAAGACTAGGTAATTTATACAGAGACTAGGTAATTTATACAGAAAATGAATGCTAACTGTGTGCAAGTACTGTTCTAAGATTTTTGTTTGTATTTTCTGTATATACATATTTTCTGTAGATGTAATTTATACAGAAAAGAGGTTTATTTTGGCTCATGTTTCTGCAGGCTGTATAAGAAGCATGGTACCAACCTCTGCTTCTGGTGAGGCCTCAGGAAGCTTACAATCAGAGCAGAAGACAAAAGGGGAGTCGGCATATCACATGGAAAGACAGAGAGCAAGAGAGAGAAGTGGGAGATCCCCAACTCTATTTAACAACGAAATCTCTTGTGAACTCATTACGACAGGAAGAGCACCGAGCCATTCATAAAGGATCCACCCCCGTGACCCAAATACCTCCCACTACGCTCTACCTTCAACACTGGGGATCTCATTTCAACATGAGATCTGGAGGAGACAAATATTCAAACTGTGTCACTTACCATGGCAATTGACTCATGGGTCATGGAAACCCAACCCCATTCAGGTCTGGGTGAATCTTCTACAGCACAGATCGGTAAATTATCAGACCAGACAATGTCAAGGTATGGCAGGTAAGTGTCCATTTGAATATGTGTCAGGTGCAGACTTGCTATCCCAAAACCACAGGCAGTGCAGACTGGTTGGAACAGAAGGAAAGATATGGTGCTTCTTTACCAGTTTTGCAATGGGAAAGACAAAGCTTCAAACTAATGATCCAAAGGTTCTGTTCATTGAGTTATTCCCAGATGATAGATGCTTTACATGTGTTATCTCAAATAATACAACATCTCTACATGGAAATTGAAGTTGTTCCCATTTTTAAAATGAAGAGACTAAATCCTCTCTAGTAAGGGTAAGTAAATTCAGAGAAGGTTCACAGTCAGTACAAGATGGAGCCAGAATTCAAACCCAAGCCTGCCTGATTCCACAGCCCATACTCTTTATCCACACCATGCTATCTTAGGGTCTGACTGAGAATTCAGGAAAGCTAAGTTGCCAGACATCTTTTGGGGTACATACTAAAGAAGATGGGACATTAATTAGGTCTTTTCTGTTTGGCAAATGAGCCCAACAAGTACTGCTGTGTGAACTCCCCGAATTTCACATATTGGAGAGTGGAGGACCAGGTAGAGAAGAGACCTCCCTGCCAGAAGTTTACTTCTCTTGCCTTATAGGTGTCTTTACTATTTGCATGTTCAAATCCTGCCCATTGTTTAACGCCTAGCTCAAATGTTGCCTCTATTCAGGGGTAGACTGAGACAAATGGACACCATAACCAGCTAATAATTTAGTGCTTTTTCAAATACCAAATTTTAAGTAATGAAATTTGTTTGTCTTTTTCTGTACATTTGTAAGATGGATTGAATGTGACACAACATTTCAACTTCATTGGAATTGCATCTTACGTTGCAGCACCTTTCCTCTGCTGTTTGTATTAATAAACAGCTAGCACTAGCTATTCATACTGGTAAAGTGTTTGTCCAGGTAAATTGTATAACCACCTATTGTTCTATTATGGAATTTCAGCTTCCAATGACTATGATGTCCAAAAGCTGCTCTTGGAATTGGAGGCAAACCTGGGTTATACCTCCCAATTTGCAAAAATCTTCTAGTAAAGTTGGAATAACAATGTTACTTTCCATACCATAGTGATGCTTTACTTTGTAGTAGTTGGGCCAATTTACAGTGTGAAAGTCTGCAAGGAGTTTCCTGCAGTGCCAACTGGTACTATCTTTCTGATTTAGAGCATGCTTTGTAGATCGGTCTGCCCATGACTATCCAGTCCCACCCTTTATCTAGTTCTGCCTCACCCCACCAATTGCCAAAGGCAGAGATGATCTCTTCTTTCTGTTTCTTGGTTACCCAGTATGCTGTGCCTCAGTTTATCTTTTCCTGTTATCAACAGCCACTAACTCCTCACACTTTAGCATCTGTCACTGTAACTTGATTGCCAGCCTCATACCTTGGCCTTTTATTTCTATTTTTCGTGGTATATAGATAACTGTGAATATTTGTCAGTTTCCTTTTTTTATCATAATTAATTTGGACATTTTATGTATAAAAAACAGAATTTAAGTTTACTCCTGTTGAGTATTTTGCAATATGCAATTTTTTTTTTAACAGAACAACTAAAAAGAAACTGAGAATGCCCATTTCAGCACAAAGCTGAAGTTTAGCCACAAGGCATGAACTGGTATGGGGGGATATTTGCAGTGGTTCTTTTTTTGTTCACGTTATTTTTTGAGAAAATAAAATCCCCATATTTATTAACATCAGATTAAGCTACTTCGACTGCTCATGTCCCCTGACCAATTTGCCAGGGCCTGCTTTGCTGTTGGCTGTGTGCAAGTCCAGGCTATGGGCTTGGTCACTGTACTGTCTTTCTCTTTGGCCTGCTCTTCCCGCTGGCATGCAATGGGAAGCTAGCTCAGATTCCCAAAGTCTAGCCAACAGTGGAGTGGTGGTGGCCATCATAAATCGAATAACAGCTAATTCTCTGTACCATTCCATCTTCATTATGCAAACAGTTCCAATCTTAACTGCAGGCCCCCAGCCCACTCTGAATGTAGGTCACCCATGTCATATGATTTTCCTAAAAAGAGAAATTACACAGAGATAGAAGGTGAGGATATGCAGAAATACCTCTTGCCTTTGGTGGGCGTGGGTGATGTCTGTTGCTTGTGTAACTCGTGACATCTCTTGGCTTTATCAGAACTGTGTAACTCCCCCTGGAAACCTACCTTTACCTTAAATCTGATTCTCCTTCCATCCCCCATAGATAGATGACCATCTCCAGGCTCTGTTGAAGGCTACCTATCTATCGGCACAGGTGGTGTTAGCACAATCCAACTGGATCTCAACTCAACTGCCTTTGAAATCCCTTCCAAAGAGGATAAAGGAACTTTTGGATCTCTGCGATGACATGCAGAATATAAGAGTGAGTGGAGTGGATAGATGCCTTACAATAAGTATCAGTGAAGGAGCTTTCCTTGTAATGACCATTCACTTCCATTTGTGAAAGATGAGTTGAAGGACTTCTCTCTGCCTAACCCAGCCAGGCAACCAAATTTACTTTCATAAAGTTGCAATAAAGGTTGGTAAAGTAGGGTTAGGAAGGAAGGATGTAGGTGGAAGAGAAAAGCAGCCAAGAGGCAGTCTGTTCTAGAGTCCCAACTAGGAATCTGGGCAATATTTCTTCTTATTTAACAATAATCCCTATACTACTGTACACATCTGCCTTCCCAAACTGCAGTCCAAACAAGAGCCATCTTGACCCTTTACATCTAATAGCTTTCTTTTCCCCCACATTTCAATCTCCCTCTTTCCACCATTATCCAGAGGTAGAAAGATTTGGCTCCCTGACCCCAGTCTCAATCCTTCCTCTTCTGTCTGCATTCCCTTAGCTTAAACTAGTGTGGTAGAATCTTCTTAATCTGGCTTCAATCTCATATCTTGCTAGAAAGTCAAGAAATCTCTACTTCCTGCCTTGGGGCATTACACCACAGGGAACAGTCTGAGGGGAAAAAAAAAGGCTGTAAGGGCAAAACATTTTCAAGGTGGAAATTAAAATATATGAGGATATCTGCAAAAATATTTCCTCTATTACAGACTAATTTCAGATCACTTAGCTGGTGGCATGCTTTGGTCCAGACTGGCTCAGGAACTGGTTACAATGGAGCCTCTCCACAGAATGCATCAGTTCTCTGTTGGGATAGGGCTAGAGAAGGCCATAAGTGGCCAAGGCACAGTATGATTTTAAAAACACCAGTATTTCCGGACATTATTTGGAAGAGGCT